>NC_084553.2:41915950-42193450 GCF_033978685.3 Nerophis lumbriciformis | reverse complement strand
GTCACTCATTTGTGCCTCACCATGGATTGCGCAATGACTCGGCTAACTGCTGGCCTGCTGTGCAGTGAGACCGTATTGCTATATGAATTATATTATACATTTCCATAGTTTAGTTAGCTGAGGTATATAATGTACAGTGTATTTTGTCAACTGTATGTGTGTAACGTATTTCTTGTGCTGAGCGATTATAAAACGGCTGCAAAAGACGCACTGGCTGAGGCTCGCAGTAATCCGCCTCCTGCATCCCCGCCGTAGAATTTGCACCCCCTGACGGGAGTGTTATATCAACTAAAGCCCACACTTAAACTTTCCACGTGCAAGATTTAATCTATTTAAAAAAGTTGTTTCATAAGAAGCCAAAAAGTGCAAAAACAATAATGTTCGTGTTGGAGGAGTTGTGAATGACTGCATGGCCACAACATTAGGTACACCTGCAGACTGCAGGTGTACCTAATTCACAACTCCTCCAAGACAAACTTTATTGTTTTTGCACTTTTTGGCTTCTTATTAAATAACTTTTGTAACTTATTTTTATGGGCTTTCCTCTTTGTGATGTTAAGTTCCTGTTATGCGCTGTTATACAGTATATGCCTTGAGCTCTTATTTTGAAGGCGCTAAGACCGGAAGTGATGACACGGAGTGGAGCGGAGGTTTTTGAAAGAAGGTAAATAAAGTGGTCCTCGTGTAAACTGGAGCCTCCGTGTTTGTTATTTTGTAGTTTCATACAGTATAGGCGACATTTAAAAACCCTCGGTTACACTTTTTTAAATAGATTCAATCTTGCACGTGGAAAGTTGAAGTGAGGGCTTTTTAGTTGATATAACACTCCCGTCAGGGGGTTCATTAATTCAGCACATCAGCGGCGCATGGACTTCATTTATAAGTAAAGGTAAGACCATAATAACGTATTTTTATTAAATGTGCTTTTTTGTGTGCTACAGTTTGTATGTGTAAAGTTAAAGTTAAGTTAAAGTACCAATGATTGTCACACACACTAGGTGTGGTGAAATTTGTCCTCTGCATTTGACCCATCCCCTTGTTCACCCCCTGGGAGGTGAGGGGAGCAGTGGGCAGCACCGGCGCCACGCCCGGGAATCATTTTTGGTGATTTAACCCCCAATTCCAACCCTTGATGCTGAGTGCCAAGCAGGGAAGAATGCTGGTATGAGCTTTTAAACATAACCCGTTAACTGCTGCCAATCAAATGGTGAATAAGATACTCTTTAGGGTTCATATGTTTGTAAATCTGACTGTGATGAAGTCAGTGCCTCACCAGCCATGAACCTCACCGTACGTCACTGATATATATATACATACATTTATTTTATTCCATAATGTTTGTTTAAGTCTGTATTTTACACTGAAGAAAGATAGAAATAAACCAAACAGCAGTAATAAAAGCAATATAAGTTTGTTTTCTCCCTTTGGGTAAATACTGTACGGATATTATATCCTTGTATTCTCTTATCAGCTTATAAGTTGAAGATTTAATCACGGTTTTCATTGTTGCTGCCTCCCTCAGGTTTCCTGTCTGAGAAAAGTGTATACAGTACACACCACACAAAAACACACACACACACACACACACACACACACACACACACACACACACACACACACACACACACACACACACACACACTATATTTAAAATATGTCAATTAAAACTGTGAGCGAGGCACAGAGTAAATGTATCAATATATTTATTTTTCGACCTTGCTTTAAATTGTTCTAACGTTCCTCTCATTTTTGGGGTATCTGACTATAGTTAACAAAAATATGAGAATCAACTCTCAACATGATGCAGTGTAGTACTACACAGCTGCAAACTACAATCATAAACAGTGTTGTCTATGGATGTTCCATGTTCTCATTCATCCAGGTCATCTGGACGGCGTGGCGCAGTGGGAGAATGGCCGTGCGCGACCCGAGGGTCCGTGGTTCAATCCCCACCTAGTACCAACCTCGTCATGTCCGTTGTGTCCTGAGCAAGACACTTCACCCTTGCTCCTGATGGGTGCTGGTTAGCGCCTTGCATGGCAGCTCCCTCCATCAGTGTGTGAATGTGTGTGTGAATGGGTAAATGTGGAAGTAGTGTCAAAGCGCTTTGAGTACCTTGAAGGTAGAAAAGCGCTATACAAGTACAACCCATTTATCATTATTTATTTATCTTATTCTCAGGGCATTCCATAGATCGCAACTGGGCTGTTCAGTTTGTTTTAGAAGATGTTTTGTCACTCATCTGAGCTGTCTTCCTCAGTTTAGGCTCACATACTTTGATTGGTCAGATGTAGTCTAAATGCTGGTGCCAAAGCCCCAACAATAAATGTATACCCGGACAAGAAGAGGGTGTGCTCAGGCAAGGATAGTTTCACTCTATTGTAGTGTAAAAAGGGTTACTGCACCCTAAAGACCGGACACCCCACACACACAAATATCAATCTTGTGTATGCTGTCCAGTGCAGTGACCAATGCACTGATATATTTTGGGGGAAACAACACAACCACAACATAAACAGGCAAACTCTTCAGGTCAAGACTCAGCTGTCTCAAGGAGAAACATCACTCCTTTGAGGACATAAATGTACAGATTCTTGACAGGGAAGACGGATAGTTCAAAAAGGGAGTGAGTTAAGCCATCTCCTCAAGGTTGAAAAACAATTCCTGAACAGAGAAGAGGGTCTGCGACACCACCTATCGCTCACGTATTGTTCTAAGCAACTCAAAAATGTTGCTTCTCGCAGCTTCAGGATGCGACGTTTTGTGGGCAGACTTAGGTCCTCTTTACACTGCACACCAAATCTGATTTTTTTGCTCTAAAGTGACACAAATCTGATTTTTTTTGCCAGTCTAAACGCTCCAAAGTGATTAAAATCTGATCTTTTGGCATCAGATTGATGTTACATCAGGAGGTCGTCATGAATCCCAAACGCAATGTGGCCTGAAAGTGACTTTTTCATCAGCTTTAGGCGAGCTACGCCACTGGTGTGTGCCGGAAAGACGCAGTCGCCAGTGGAAATTAATATTTCATCACAACATCCGGTTTCGTTTTTTATTTAAAGGGGAACATTATCACAATTTCAGAATGGTTAAAACCATTAAAAATCAGTTCCCAGTGGCTTATTATATTTTTTGAAGTTTTTTTCAAAATGTTACCCATCACGCAATATCCCTAAAAAAAGCTTCAAAGTGCCTGATTTTAACCATCGTTATAAATACCCGTCCATTTTCCTGTGACGTCACATAGTGAAGCCAACACAAACAAACATGGCGGAAAGAACAGCAAGCTATAGCGACATTACCTCGGATTCAGACTCGGATTTCAGCGGCTTAAGCGATTCAACAGATTACGCATGTATTGAAACGGATGGTTGTAGTGTGGAGGCAGGTAGCAAAAACAAAATTGAAGAAGAAACTGAAGCTATTGAGCCATATCGGTTTGAACCGTATGCAAGCAAAACCGATGAAAACGACACGACAGCCAGCGACACGGGAGAAAGCGAGGACGAATTCGGCAAACGCTTTCTAACCAACGATTGGTATGTGTTTGTTTGGCTTTAAAGGAAACTAGCAACTATGAACTAGGTTTACAGCATATGAAATACATTTGACAACAACATGCACTTTGAGAGTGCAGACAGCCCAATTTTCATCAATTAATATATTCTGTAGACATACCCTCATGTCAGCAGGCCAGGGAAGCTAGGGTCGATATTCTTCTCTTGATCATCTTCGGGACGGTGTGAGCCAAGACATCCAGGGGGGTTTAGCTCGCTCGTCTGCGGGAACAAACTGCCGCCATTGCTTGCCGTGCTACCGAGGTCCTTTGTCCCTGAACTGCTCACACACTCCGGCAGATTCAATGGGGGTCTGGCGGCAGATTTCTTTGACTTTATCATTGGAAATGCATCTGCTTTGAGTGTCGCAGGATATCCACACATTCTTGCCATCTCTGTCGTAGCATAGCTTTCGTCGGTAAAGTGTGCGGAACAAACGTCCAATTTCTTGCCACTTTCGCATCTTTGGGCCACTGGTGCAACTTGAATCCGTCCCTGTTCGTGTTGTTACACCCTCCGACAACACACCGACGAGGCATGATGTCTCCAAGGTACGGAAAACAGTTGAAAAAACGGAAAATAACAGAGCTGATTTGACTCTGTGTTTGAGAAAATGGCGGATTGCTTCCCGATGTGACGTCACGTTGTGACGCCATCGCTCCGAGAGCGAATATTAGAAAAGCGTTTAATTCGCCAAAATTCACCCATTTAGAGTTCGGAAATCGGTTAAAAAAATATATGGTCTTTTTTTCTGCAACATCAAGGTATATATTGACGCTTACATAGGTCTGGTGATAATGTTCCCCTTTAAGACGAACACATTACTTGTCAATAGTGCACAAATAATAGGTTATACGTAATATATGAATATATATTTTGATTCCGAAGAAATAGCAATTGTTAAAAGACCGGAATTGACGCTGTGGCGCATCTGCTGACATGTGAGTTGAAAAATAAAGCTCTCGTAGATCCACACTGGTGTCCGTGTCTCCTCTACTTAACAGCCATTAAAAGATTAGAACCCTCCCAAATATATTACACTATTTACATCCATTCATACATTATGTTACTTTCATTTACTTTTCCACGCAAAAAAACACTTATTTTTAAGGCTTTGCGACTTTTATTTTGTTTTGTAGTAGCAACGACTTCCTTCCGGTGAGATTCCGGTCAATTTCCTTTGTTTGTTTTCACTTTATCGAAGTGACGTCATGGCCACATTGGCATCTTAGGATGCCTGAGTATGTGCGTGGGGAGGGGGGCGTGGCCTGCGGGCCTGCTGCGGAACGGGGTGTGCCAGGACCGGCCTCAAAGACAGCGACAGGTGCGTAGATGCCTCAGGTGGGCCTTGTTATCTAATCACCTGTCGCCTTTATTAGCAGCAGCCGGGATTAGACACGTTGTTGGAGCTGGAGTGGGAGCGAGAGACAGACGCAAAGAAAACATTTTGCTGGAAAGCAACAGACTTGCACGATTTTATGAAAATGAAACAGTGTTGTAACCCTGATCCTGGCTCTTGTGGCAGTATTTGGTGGTCTTAGTAACCCACTGGAGGGCAACCTCCACAGTGCGAGCCAACCGCCCCAAAACAAGAGGATAGAGAAAAGAAGGAACTTATTGAATTTAATAAAATGGGACCCATTACCTCCCTGCTTGGCACTCAGCATCAAGGATTGGAATTGGGGGCCACCTGCTCAGTGGCCCAGTGGTTAGAGTGTCCGCCCTGAGATCGGTAGGTCGTGAGTTCAAACCCCTGCCGAGTCATACCAAAGACTATAAAAATGAGACCCATTACCTCCCTGCTTGGCACTCAGCATCAAGGGTTGGAATTGGGGGTTACATCACCAAAAATTATTCCCGGGCATGGCCACCGCTGCTGCTCACTGCTCCCCTGTGGGATTGGGTCAAATGCAGAGGATAATTTCACCGCACCTAGTGTGTGTGTGTGACAATCATTGGCACTTTAACCTTAACGTTAAATCACCAAAATGATTACCGAGCTTGGGTTGGATTGGATGGGTTGGGTTGGAATTGGGGGTTAAATCACCAAAATGATTCCCCGGCGCGGCCACCGCTGCTGCTCACTGCTCCCATCACCTCCCAGGGGGTGGAACAAGGGGATGGGTCAAATGCAGAGGGTAATTTCACCACACCCAGTGTGTGTGTGACTATCAGT
Source organism: Nerophis lumbriciformis (assembly GCF_033978685.3). NCBI lineage: Eukaryota > Metazoa > Chordata > Actinopteri > Syngnathiformes > Syngnathidae > Nerophis > Nerophis lumbriciformis. The sequence continues at coordinate 42,187,717 of NC_084553.2, read as the reverse complement.
GGTACTTTAACTTAACTTTAACTTTATTATCTGCGGACGTCAACAATTGGAAAAAACATCCCAAGTTGAGAAAAATCCAGTGTTCCACGCAATCTTATCTTTGTAAAAGTGGAATTTTAGTTCCAGATCGTGTATTGGATCTGCGCATGCGTACCGAACGATGCGACCATGACCACACTACCACACTATTACCGTCGGCCAAGGAGGCAGACAGCATATGCAGCAAATGAACATGTCTGTTTGCATCATAATTATTTTCCCCATTGTCGGAGTAAAAAAGTCAACACAAAATTGTACCAGGCAAAAAGCGCAGTAAAACGTACACACACGGACACACACTCTACTTCCGTACAGTAAACACAAACATAAGAGAACAAGGAGTCAACACACAGGGCTCTGTTTTATTCATGTTGATGTGATGCTAGTGGACATGCACCCGCGAGGAACACTGCTTTTCTCACCTAACACGCACACAAAACACACACACACACACAACCCCTCTGCAAGCATTCCACCCAGGAGTTCAACACAGGACATCAGATGTTTCCAGCAACATTTCTTATTTGCTCTATTTACTCATTTTCCCCCCAGCAAAGCAGGTAGTTGTTTCTGTGTGTGTTTTTTTTTACCAGTCCTGGTTTGTTTGTCACAAGGCCAATTTTTACATTGTTTACCAAACAATAGCACGCAAAACATGTTGTTACTCAACAAAATAAAAATGGGTTATGGGTTAAATGGGTTGTACTTGTATAGCGCGTTTCTACCTTCAAGGTATTCAAAGCGCTTTGACACTATTTCCACATTCACCCATTCACACACACATTCACACACTGATGGCGGGAGCTGCCATGCAAGACCCTAACCACGATCCATCATGAGCAAGGGTGAAGTGTCTTGCTCAAGGACACAACGGACGTGACGAGGTCAGGAGAAGGTGCGGATCGAACCAGGAACCCTCAGGTTGCTGGCGCGGCCACTCTCCCAACCGCGCCACACCATCCCCTAAATAAAATGTGGACTTGTGTTCAATGCTGGATAGAGAGAGCCATCCCAGTTGGGATTCCCCCAAAGGGACAGAGTGTGTGTGTGTGGGGCGGGGGGGGCAGCTTTGACAGAATCTCCAGTCAATCCAAACAACACTTTCTTCATGGAAAAGAAAGTCATCTGTTGCCGGGGGCAGTGTGTCTAATGGTGCTAATTGCTTGTGATGCTGAGTCATTTCTGTGTGAATGAGCGTCCTATCCATGGCATCATCAGTGATGATGCCATGAGACAGATCAAAGAGGTTCAGGCCTGCCAACACCGAAAAGAATACAGTACATACACTGATACTTTAAACACAGAATGCCCCCCCCCCAAAAAAACAATACAGTAAAGCCGGGCATGGATTTCAATAAGTCCCACTGGGAATGAGCCGATTTGTGTATCTGCTACTTTATTGCTCAGGAGTCACGGTTGCCTAAGAAGAGCCTTTGCACAACAATGTCATACATCACATGCAACAACGTAACAACGTACAACAACTGCTCGGTGGCCTAGTGGTTAGAGTGTCAGCCCTGAGATTGGTAGGTCGTGAGTTCAAACTCTGGCCGAGTCATACCAAAGACTATAAAAATGGGACCCGTTACCTCCCTGCTTGGCACTCAGCATCAAGGGTTGGAATGGGGGGTTAAATCACCAAAAATGATTCCTGGGCGCGGCCACCACTGCTGCTCACTGCTCCCCTCACCTCCCAGGGGGTGTACAAGGGGATGGGTCAAATGCAGAGGGTAATCTCACTACACCTAGTGTGTGACAATCATTGGTACTTTACATTTAACTTTAACATTAGGGGGAAAACTGCTCCTTTTTTTTTTTTTTTATGTTGCATATAATTACGTTGTATATAATTACCAATTCCTTATTAAGACAAGAACAAGTTTGTTGTGCATTCTAACTCATAAATAAATGCTAGTAAAAGTCAGCTAACAATGGAGACAATGGGATTCATGACGTCATTGCGTCTATTGCGCCCATAAAGCCCTCAAAAAAACATTCATAAACCGCCAACAATACTCCATTTACATATCGTGACCTTAATGCTAACCAGATATTAGCAATACTATTATCACACGCCCTAATGTTAAGGGACTACTTTTACCGGGCAGCTAACTAACTTGCTTGAAAAGGCTCATTATGTCTTTTTTGTCATGGCCCGGGCGTACGTCAGTGCGCATTCATGTGTGCGCTGCGCTGAGCGCACTTCCAGGAGCGCGCCAGGCGCATGTCAGTGCGGTTGCAGCATGCCGCTGCAATCAATCGCCAGCAATCAGCGCACCTGTGGCTGATCAGGGCACCTGCCTTCATAAGCCTGCACAACCCGCTATACAGGGGCAGAACGTAGTCATCTGTTCCAGTACAGTAAGCCGACTAAACAAGCTCTATGCATTCTCTCTCTGTGTTTCTCCACCGTCGTGTTGAATTGTCTCGTGTCCTTCCTTGCCGTCCTCCCTGCAGCCTGCCTTCGTTCCCACGCTACGAGCTGTGTGTCTCGTCTTCCCGCCTTCCCTCTGCTTCCCTGGCTGCCTCTTGGATCTCGATCTCCCGCCTGAACACGGACCTTTGACGCCTCACTATAGCCCCCGACTTACTGCCTGCTCACAGATCTACGAGCCTGCTCTGCCCCTATTGGACTTATGCCTCTCTCGCTCAACACTCAGCAGTTAATTCCCACACATAGTCACACACCATACACTCTTGGATTTAGTCACACTCCATTCCCTTGGTTATTAATATACTTCATTTATTATGTACATATATATATTATAATATATATATATATATATATATATATATACATATATATATATATATATATATATACTGTATAGTGTATATATAATAATAAATAGAGCTTATACGCCATCCCTCCTGTCTGTGCCGTATCCTTCCTCCTGTATACGTAACATTCTTATTCATATACTTTTTCAAATGTTCTTGTAATCAGACCATATTTTTGGGATATTAGATGGAATTTTTACATGACATGTAATTTAATAAAAAACAAAGGCACATTGACTAAGACTATAGCAGAATTAACTGGCAACTTAAGTATAAAAGAGACCGAAAAGTTTGACAGAAACGAAATCCAATCGCATTCATTTTGGTCTTGTGGATGGGTGGGACAAGTTCCGAGTATATCCAATCACAGTTCTATAACGGCGTACATTGAAAGAGATGGGGCTTAGTTATGAAGGACAGCCAATCAAAAGTTTTTCCTCTTCAGATGAGGAAGTCAGTAGTCCCCCCCTTAAACGAAACAAAAATGTGTGGCTTTAACATGTTCCACGTTGTAATATGCGTACAACTGGGACAAAGTGAAGAGGACACATTTGATTTTTGCTCCTATGATGCCATCAGCAGGCGAGTCATCGATCGTGACATCACGACTGTAAGTTAAATCTATTATTCTAGCCGCGTGAGCGTGAATTCCTTGCTACACCTTCACTGCTGGGGCTTCATCTGTCCACAACTGATTGCTACAACAAGAAAGATCTGACAAACACTTATATTCGTGGTTATCGTAAGGATACGTGTTTGAAATTAATTAAGCCTTTATTGTGTCTGAAAAAAAAAAGTGCCATTTTTATGGTATTAATGAGATTGTAAAGGACTGTTATTGATCCGATGTTGATGTGCTAAAACGTCTTGAGGTACATACAATATTAACTGTTCTTTTTAAATGCACATACTAAATATTAATAGGGTTTGGATGTATTCATTAAATCAATGTATTCTTGGTTGACCAAAAATTATTCAACATACCGTAATATTTTGATATTGACACATCTGCTCTGTGCATAAATTATGAGACTACCTTTAAGAGAGTTGCATATATGATAATATATATATATATATATTACCCTTTAAAAAACTGAAATCTACCCCAATGGACAACTTAGTGATTTTAAAGTAATATTTTGATATTGACACATCTCATCTGTGTATCTTCTAAGGGTAGTCTAGTAACGTATGCACAGATGAGATGTGTCAATATCAAAATATTACTTTGAATCACTTTTTGGCAACTGATAATATATTGATTTAATGAATACATCCAAAACAATTCATATTTATTATCGGCATGAACAAATAACACTAAATATGATACGTAGCTTTTAAACAAGAAAGAGGTTTTAGCACATCAACATTGGATCTATAACAGTCCTTTATTACCTCAATAATACCATAGAAAGGGCCAACTCTTTCATTTTTTGGACAAAATAAAGGATTACATAATTTTAAACGCATATCTTTACAATAATCCTGAATGTAAGTGTTTGTCCAACTCCTCCATGTAGTAATCAGTTGTGGACAGACGAAGTCCCAGCAGTGCAGCTTTCGCAACCATGTGTGTTCACGCGGCAGGAATACACTTTTTGGCAGGGCCCCCCTGAAAAAATGTTACATCGTCGTGGCCGTGCAGGGTGCAATGTAACTGTGCATCCAAAGCGCAGGTAGAGGAAAAATGTCACAAAAAAGGACATATTCCACAGGTGCAGAAAAAAGAAAGTGGAAGAGGAGGAAAAAAGCCAAGATAGTTGTGTATGTTTAACACACAAGGAATTTAACTTCGGACTGTGCTCTCTTTGTACAAACCCCGTTTCCATATGAGTTGGGAAATTGTGTTGGATGTAAATATAAACGTAATACAATGATTTGCAAATCCTTTTCAACCCAATTGAATGCACTACAAAGACAAGACATTTGATGTTCAAACTCATAAACTTTTTTTTTTTTTTTTGCAAATAATAATTAACTTAGAATTTTATGGCTGCAAAATGTGCCAAAGTAGTTGGGAAAGGGCATGTTTACCACTGTGTTACATGGCCTTTCCTTTTAACAACACTCAGTAAACGTTTGGGAACTGAGGAGACACATTTTTTAAGCTTCTCAGGTGGAATTCTTTCCCATTCTTGCTTGATGTACAGCTTAAGTTGTTCAACAGTCCGGAGGTCTCCATTGTGGTATTTTAGGCTTCATAATGCACCACACATTTTCAATAGAGGACAGGTCTGGATTACAGGCAGGCCATTCTAGTACCCGCACTCTTTTACTATGAAGCCACGTTGGTGTAACACGTGACTTGGCATTTTGCTGAAATAAGCAGGGGCGTCCATGGTAACGTTGCTTGGATAGCAACATATGTTGCTCCAAAACCTGTATGCACATTTCAGCATTAATGGCGCCTTCACAGATGTGTAAGTTACCCATGTCTTGGGCACTAATACACCCCCATACCATCACACATGCTGGCTTTTCAACTTTGCGCCTATAACAATCCGGATGGTTATTTTCCTCTTTGGTCCCGAGGACACGACGTCCACAGTTTCCAAAAACAATTTGAAATATGGACTCGTCAGACCACAGAACACTTTTCCACTTTGTATCAGTCCATCTTAGATGAGCTCAGGCCCAGCGAAGCCGACGGCGTTTCTGGGTGTTGTTGATAAACGGTTTTCGCCTTGCATAGGAGAGTTTTAACTTGCACTTACAGATGTAGCGACCAACAGTAGTTACTGACAGTGGGTTTCTGAAGTGTTCCTGAGCCCATGTGGTGAAATCCTTTACACACTGATGTCGCTTGTTGATGCAGTACAGCCTGAGGGATCGAGGGTCACGGGCTTAGCTGCTTACGTGCAGTGATTTCTCCAGATTCTCTGAACCCTTTGATGATATTGCGGACCGTAGATGGTGAAATCCCTAAATTCCTTGCAATAGCTGCTTGAGAAAGGTTTTTCTTAAACTGTTCAACAATTTGCTCACGCATTTGTTGACAAAGTGGTGACCCTCACCCCATCCTTGTTTGTGAATGACTGAGCATTTTATGGAATCTACTTTTATACCCAATCATGGCACCCACCTGTTCCCAATTAGCCTGTTCACCTGTGGGATGTTCCAAATAAGTGTTTGATGAGCATTCCTCAACTTTATCAGTATTTATTGCCACCTTTCCCAACTTCTTTGTCACGTGTTGCTGGCATCAAATTCTAAAGTTAATGATTATTTGCAAAAAAAAAAAAGTTTATCAGTCTGAACATCAAGTATGTTGTCGTTGTAGCATATTCAACTGAATATGGGTTGAAAATGATTTGCAAATCATTGTATTCTGTTTATATTTACATCTAACACAATTTCCCAACTCATATGGAAACAGGGTTTGTAGAATGTAAACATTAAACAATAACAATTAGCTAAAAATAAAAACAGGTAATTTAAGACTACCATGTACAAGACTGATGAGACAATATGACACTTTTACTGTAAATACAAAGCTTTTTCACTTGGACCGTTTAACCCCAGGCCACTTGTAGCTGAATGTTCTACATTTTGACATCAGGAAACATATGTGGCACCCTGGACATCATTCATTCATTGGTATTATTTGTGTTATTATTACATTGGTATTATTTGTGTTATTATTGTATTGGTATTATTTGTGTTCTTAACTGGGCCACCAGCATGTATTTGTAAATGACATGTCATATTTAAAGACATGTCAAGCTAACAATAGGATAATGTAAACAACATTGCCAGACCCGCAATGAGTATATAGTTTGTGTGTGAATGATCAACAGTCATTATTGACAGAATTAAAGGGCCCCAAAATCAAAAAAAGCGCACCAAAATCAGAAATAGAGGGTCCCAAAATCCATAGAGGACCCTGAAATAAAATGTTGCTTAAGGCCCCAGGGAAGACACAAAAAGATTCTATTGGCACGAAGCTGGAGGCGTTTGTGTCAGTGAGGGACAGGAGGACACTGGACATACTGCTGGCCATCATGGACAATCCTGCCCACACACTCCACCAGAAAATTGAGGGACAGCAGAGCTCATACTCCAACACGCTCCTTCAGCTTCGTTCCCACACTGTCCGATTCAAGAACTCCTTCATTCCGCACTCCATCCAGCTGTGTAATCACTCGCCATAGATTATATTTGTCTATTGCCTGACCGCTTCTATGTCCTCTCTTTGTTTATAATGTATACTATCTACTGAATCTACTCTTTATTTTATGTTGCCATTTTTTTTGCTGCAGCTGTTACATATACTGTAATATTGTACTTGGTAATTGGGATTTGTTATATATTGTATATATTCTATAAACAAATGATAATAATAATATATAATATATATATATATATATATATATATATATATATATATATATATAATATATCAGTATATATTATATACTGTATATATAATATGTAAATATTACATATATGTTATATTTTATATTTCTACTATGGTACATTTTTAGTCTACTTCATACCTTTTGTTTTCGCCCGCTTTTTGTGCCTTTGTGTGCATTATCCTTTCCATCCTTATCCTTTCCATCCTTTGTAACTGAGCTACTGTGTGGAACAATTTCCCTTGTGGATCAATAAAGTTTGTCTAAGTCCAAGTCTCAGATACGAAAAGAGACTCCTAGTGGAACCTTTTGTTTGTTTTTTTACCTGCGTGAGGATAATGATGAATTTTTCATCAAAACAGGAAGATAAAAACCATCAGTTGGCATCCCAGTTAGAGCAGACATTGTATAGAAAATGATTGTTTTATTATGTTTGTAGTTTGTATTTCTTGTTTAGCACTTAGCAATACTGCTGCATGATGCTTAGTGTGTCATTAAAGCTGGATTTGTTTAGCAGACAGCTTCTAGACCAGGGGTGTCAAACTCATTTCAGCTCAGGGGCCGCATGGAGGAAAATCTCTTCCCAAGTGGGCTAGAATGATAAAATCATGGCATGATAACTTAAAAATAAAGACAACTAAAGTATTTTTTTTTTTTTTTTTTTACTTTGGCCAAAAATAGAACAAGCACATTCTGAAAACGTACAAATCACAAATAATCCCCTTGACAAAACACTTCAAGTTTGTTGAAAATTCTGAGGAAATTGGTGCAGCTTCTAAAACACAATGAGCTTGGACTTCGTCTCAGTGTATCTACAAAGCCAGGATTAAACTTTAAGTCACAGTCTTTCTAGGATTGAACAAAGAACACATAACGTAAACTCTTCTAGGTATCAAATACCTCCTTTATCATGCCCACGTATCAATCCAGTGCTAACTCAACAAACCGTAAAAAACGGAGGTAAAAAGACTTCTCGTTTTTGACAGAGACATTATGGGGGAGAAAGGGTGCCAAATAACGATGTGTTCAAAGCAGAAGACATAAAACGGCAGGTTTTAAGTTTCAAGTGGGTCGAGGAGGAGGAGCCACAGTCCCCCTGTATTGTGTACCTCTGGCTTGGCCCCGCTATAAACCGTTTGCTAGCAGAATTGCTATTGTGACATCCAGTGGACACATTTAGAACAGCAGTTTCTTTCATTTAAAAAAAATGCAGCTCATTTTAATACTTGGCAAACTCATCACGCGGGCCGGATAAAACCGTAGGTGTGACACTCCTGTTCTAGAGCTTGTAGATCGTCCGCCTTATATTCAGCCTCAAAAATAAAAGGTTCTGGATCATCATTTGTTCCAAAGTAGTCGTCGTTGGCTTTCATAAAGTATGTCATGAGTAGTAGTGTTGTCCTTTCATCTAATGTAAAACTCAAGTATTGCGATATGTAACGTCTTGAAGTCATTGCCAATAACTAGCCTATGAATCTTGTAAATAACATACATGGGTTATACTTGTATAGCACTTTTCTACCTTCAAGGTACTCAAAGCGCTTTGACACTATTTCCACATTCACCCATTCACACACTGATGACGGGAGCTGCGATGCAAGGCCCTAACCACGACCCATCGGGAGCAAGGATGAAGTGTCTTGCTCAAGGACACAATGGACGTGACGAAGTTGGTAAATGGTGGAGATTGAACCAGAAACCCTCAGGTTGCTGGCACAGCCACTCTCTCAACCGCGCCATGCCGTCTGTCTCCAAATACATTCAATACCAATGCAATTGGAAATTATTTAATACCAACTCTGCACTGTTGTGACGAAACGAGAGCTGAGCCACATCTGAGCTATCTACATTCCTACTCTCACCTATGGTCATGAAGTGTGAGTCATGACCGAAAGAATAAGATCGCGGATACAAGCGGCCGAAATGAGTTTCCTCAGAAGGGTGGCTGGCATCTCCCTTAGAGATAGGGTGAGAAGTTCAGTCACCCGAGAGAGACTCGGAGTAGAGCCGCTGCTCCTTCGCTTGGAAAGGAGCCAGCTTAGGTGGTTCAGGCATCTCGTGCGGATGCCTCACGAGCGTCTCCCTAGGGAGGTCCTCGTTGCACGTCCCACTGGGAGGAGACCCCGCGGCAGGCCAAGGACCAGATGGGGGAATTACATCTCCTCTCTGGCCTGGGAACGCTTAGGGATTCCCCAGGTGGAAGTCGCTAATGTTGCTCTGGAGAGGGAAGTCTGGGGGCCTCTGCTGGAGCTGTTGTCCCCGCGACCCGATTCCGGATAAGCGGTTGAAGATGGATGGATGGATGGAACTCTGCATACTCTGGAGTGGAGGTAGAATGTGCCAGGGTTGGCCTCAGACTGAACGCAAAGAAGACTGAGGTAATCACCTATAACCTACACATGGACCACCCGCCAATAACAACATCAGATGGCAGCGCTCTGCGAGAGGTCAATGACTTCAAGTACTTGGGTTCCTGGATGAACTCCACAGAACAAGACCTTAAGGTCAGGAAGGCACTAGCGTGGAGGGCCCTGAACGGTATGTCAAGAGTGTGGTGCTCGAATCTCCCCCGACACATAAAGCTGAGTCTATTCCACGCCACTGTGGAGTCTGTCCTGCTGTAAGGCTGCAAAAGCTGGACCCTGACACCCACCCTGCAGAAGTCCCTGGATGGGTGCGACACCAGAATGATACGAGCTGTTCTGGATGTGGACCAGAACATCCACATCACCAACAAGGACCTGTACGGGCAACTGCCGAGGCTCAGCAAGAAAGTAACAGCTAGGAGGATGAGGCTGGCCGGCCACTGCCACAGACATCGGAAGCTCCCGGCCAGCAGGCTGGTCCTATGGGAACCAACGCACGGGCATCGATCGCGAGGACGTCCCTCCCTAACGTACGTGGACATCCTGAAGAAAGATGCGGGAGCTGAAAGCTCTACGGAGCTGGCCGGGTGTATGGAGAACCGGAATGATTGGAGACTCCGATGGAAGCTCGTCTGAGGACGACTGAGAGAGACACTACACCCTATAAAATAAAATGTTTATTTTCATTCATGTATTTTTCTTGCACTATTTAATGTATTTGATGTTGTAAGTTGTGTACATTGCATGTCTGCACTGGAGAAAGTGCTGTGTTTAGTCTTAATGTACACGATTACAGAGGCAACAAAAGGCCTTCTGCTATGGGCTATTAGAGGAGGGTCCTTAGAAGAAAAGCCAGTAAATGTGAGCCATGTAGTAGCTGCATAAAACCATTTTTTCGTCGTCTTCTTCACTTCTCTGCAGTCCGGCTTTGAATTGCGAGGGGTTACACATTTCAAGTGGAGCAGCAAAGTGGGTAACAAGAATCTCACATTGTGTCATAAGGATTTGCTCTTTTCTTAACCTCGTTTTGGTTGCATGGAAACAAAGAAGGCAGTGGCTGAGACTGTCAAATGCCTTCAGAGTATACCTGCTAAGCTGGAACTGGAACACTGAAGATGAATAAGTAAATTTTAGCCAGACCGGGCAAGTTCTTCCAGCAGTGAAACCATAACATTGGTTTACATTTACTAGGCCAAACTCAGTGAAATATTGCCAAATTTAACAAGGTGTTAATACATCAACATCCCCAGGCTTTGCTCAAGTTGTTTTTGAGAATTAATGAAAAATTACACATGAACTATAGTTTATCACCACAAAGAAACTTATTTTGTTATAAAATTAATTCATCTGTCACATTCAACAAAAGTTTTCTACTGCACATTGAGGATCAAATATGTTTGTACTGTGTTATTGGATAAAAAGGCCAAGCATAATTCCACATCAGAAGACATTTTGATAACTGAGGTGTAAAATATTTCTATCATAATGCTTCTCCTCAATCAAAATGTGTTTTTGCCACAATCCAAACGTCATCATGACCAATCATACTTGCTTCATTGATCGACATATAAACAGACCAATGACCAATGAAAGCGGGCATTAAACAAAAATGCAAGCAACTGAAGAGCGGAAGGATAAATGCTAACTGGATTTAAGTGAACATTATCAATGTTTGTTTTTTAACAAACAGAAGCAATAAATCAATCTGTATTATAATACACAATATCAGCTTAATTATACGCGCATATGCGTTTTTGTAAATACAGTGCGTCTGGAAAGTATTCACAGGACTTTGTTTTTTTCCATACGTTGCTATGTTACAACCTTATTCCAAAATAGAATGAATACATTTTTGTCCTCAAAATTCTAAACACAATACCCCATAATGATAATGCGAAAAACAATTGTTTAGACCTTTTAGAAATGTATCCTAAATAAAAAAAACTAAGAAATCACAGCCTCCGCTCAATACTTTGTTGATGCACCTTTGGCAGCAATTACAGCCTCAAGTCTTTTTGAATACGACGCCACAAGCTTGGCACACCTATCATTTTGCCAGTTTTGCCCATTCCTCTTAGCAGTAACTCTCAAACTCCATCAGGTTGGATGGTAAGCTTTGGTTTTCATCAGGGATATATATGTACATTGCTGCATTCATCTTTCTCTTATCCTGACTAGTCTCCCAGTTCCGCTGAAAAACATCTCCACAGCATGATGCTGCCACCACCATGCTACGGGGATGGTATTGGCCTGGTTCTCCAAACATGGCGTCTGGCATTCACGCCAAAGAGTACAATCTTTGTCTCGTTAGACCAGATAATTTTGTTTCTAAAAGTCTGAGAGTATTTCAAGTGCATTTTGGCAAACATTTTACAAAGAAATGGCTTATGTCTGGCAACTCTACCATAAAAGCCTGATTGGTGGATTGCTGCAGAGATGGTTGTCCTTCTGGAAGGTTCGCCTCTCTCCACAGAAAAATGTTGTAGCTCTGACAGAGTGACCATCGAGTTCTTGGTCACTTTCCTAACTAGGGTAATTCTCCCCCGATCGATCAGTTTAGACAGCCGGCCATCTCCAAGAAGAGTCCTGGTGGTTCCAAACGTCTTCCATTTACAGATGGAGGCCACTGGGGTCATTGGGACCAAGGCAGCAGATATTTTTCGATACCATCCATCCATCCATTTTCTACCGCTTATTCCCTTTGGGGTCGCGGGGGGCGCTGGAGCCTATCTCAGCTACAATCGGGCGGAAGGCGGGGTACACCCTGGACAAGTCGCCAGCTCATCGCAGGGCCAACACAGATAGACAGACAACATTCACACTCACATCCACACACTAGGGCCAATTTAGTGTTGCCAATCAACTTATCCCCAGGTGCATGTCTTTGGAAGTGGGAGGAAGCCGGAGTACCCGGAAGGAACCCACGCAGTCACGGGGAGAACATGCAAACTCCACACAGAAAGATCACGAGCCCGGGATTGAACCCAAGACTACTCAGGACCTTCGTATTGTGAGGCAGATGCACTAACCCCTCTTCCACCGTTCTCCAGATTTGTGTCCTGAGACAATCCTGTCTCAGAACTCTACAGATAATTCCTTTGACTTCATTCTTGGTTTGTGCTCTGCCATTCACTGTTAAGCGTGGAATATTATATATAAACAGGTGTGTGCATTTCAATGTCACGTCCAGTCAACTGAATGTACCACAGGTGGACTCCAATTAAGCTGAAGGAACATCAGGATTATCAGTTGAAACAGGATGCACCTAAGCTACATTTTGAGTTTCATGGAAAAAGCTGTGAATATGTTTGTAACATGTGATTTCTTTGTTTTTTATTTTTAAATAATTAGCAAAAAAAGGTCTACATTTTGTCATTGTGGGGTATTGTGTGTAGAATTTTGAGGACAAAAACAAATGTATTCCGTTTTGGATCTGTTGCTTCTGCCATGTGAGAGTATAGGATGTTGGGATGCAGGGAGAGTTGCCCTCAAAGTCATTTTGCTCAATTCGAAAAGTTAATTTTAAAGATGCATCGTTCTAATACCAGAAAAAAATAAAAATAAACACCAGATGCAAAAGCTCACCTGTGGTCTTGGGTGTCCTTTCACGATGCACTGAAGCACGAGCGTGTCTCCTTCTTTGATGGTGTATATTCTCTCGCTGATGTTATCGTCCTTGACGTTGCACGCGGCGCCCGAGTGCACAATCTGGGCGTTGGCTGGCGCTGTGGGCGTACACACAAAAAGGAGAAGAAAAAAAACACGTTAGATTTGAGAAAGGTCTCTGAAGCAGGCAAAGGTCAAGAAATTCAAACCAACACTGTGTTTCTTTTAATATGTGTGTTTTAGGCGTGCCACGGTACGCCATCTACACAATTAAAACAAAGCACCCTCAATACTACATCTACATCTACAAAAACACAAATGTAATGTTAAAAAAAATTAAAAGGGAACGAAGAAACGTCAGGAGGGAGCAAAAAGAGCAGGAAGAAGCAAGAGCTTATATTGTCCTATCCCATCACTCAGATATATGATTTATAATCATCAATACAATACAATATGACTACTTTATCAATATTTATTATTTTTCTTCTGAGGAAAGTGAAACGTTACAACAGTAAGAGTTTGAACAGGGTGAATAACAATTGTAGGCTAAGTAAACATAATTATAACATCCCTTATGGCTGAAGTGCATGAATAGTTCTTGTAGTTGAACAATGGCAGCTCACTGATTTTGTCTCATCTACTTGTCTTTGTCTGTTTACTTTATTTTCCTTCTTTGTCTGTTTACATAAGGGCTGTCTAAACATTTCCCCCTACTTTGGTATCTAAAAAATTAAATGCATTAAAAGGAAAACTTAAACAAACTGATGGGTTTAGATACATTTAGAGTTGAATATTTGTGTTATTATTACTTTTTTTTTTATATTGTTATTATTGAAACATCAAAGTTGTTATCTATTGCGTGTTTTGATGTTTATGTTGTGAGTAATTTGTACTTTTAACAATAGTGTGTGACTCTCCCTGTTGTATGTTGTTGTTCTACATAAACCTGTTTTTAATCTCAATGAGTTGTTACCTGGTCAAATAAAGGAAAATGAACAATTTAAATGAAACATGCAAACTCCACACAGAAAGATCCCGGGCCCGGGATTGAACTCAGAACCTTCGTATTGTGAGGCACATGCACTAACCCCTGTATCACCATGCTGCCCCTGAATAAACCATATGTCTAATGTTTTTATTTTTGAGAGTCCCTATATGTTGGCATAGAAGTTTGCACGTCCTTTCTGAACGTATTAAATATAGACACAAAACAGCAGTCGCAGAACAGTTTTAGTCCTGATAAATCCCACTGTGTGTGCTAAATAATTAGGGTGAAAGCAGCGAAAGCCAGATTGAAATTGTTTTGTTTATTATAATTCTCCCACTTCAATCGTATATTTGAGGGCCTTAACATACCAGAAAAACTCACCAATCTTTGCAAGGACAAAATGTGATATTCTAAAATAATAACGGTCATAACGTCCTTCCATTTACTCTAATCGACCTGAATTTGTGTATGTTTGGTCAGGGCGTTGGGTGGGATGCAACTGCATGACTGCCATTGCACTACTATTTCCCCTTTGTGGTGGAAAATTATAAGAGTCACACGTTTGTTCCAAATGCTCCGATCTCCCAGAGATATTTTTATGGTGGGCTGGGTCATTGCGAAGGATGTGACCATACTTGCCAACCCTCCCGGATTTTCCGGGAGACTCCCGAAATTCAGCACCTCTCCCGAAAACCTCCCGGGACAAATTATCTCTCGAAAATCTCCCGAAATTCAGGCGGACTCAGATCAATGCGGAACTGAGTCCGCTTTCCCACAATATAAACGGCGTGCCTGCCCAATCACGTTATAACTGTAGAATGATCAAGGGCGAGTTCTTGGTTTCTTATGTGGGTTTATTGTTAGGCAGTTTCATTAACGTCCTCCCAGCGCGTTAACAACACACAACAACAGCAGTCACGTTTTCGTCTACCGTAAAGCAGTTCGTCTGCCATAAACAGCAATGTTGTGACACTCTTAAACAGGACAATACTGCCATCTAGTGCATTTGATGAAAGCCCTTCTGTGTGTGCCACACAGCAATGCATCATCAGAGAGGGTGTTCAGCATGGTTCGAAAAATAGTGACAGAGAATAGAACAAGTATGGACAATTCAACCCTTAACTCAACAAGTATATGTGTAAATAAATGAACACTGAAATTCAAGTATTTCTTGTATTTATATATATATATATATATATATATATATATATATATATATATATATATATATATATATATATATATATATAGAGAGATTTGAGAAACACCTTGCGGTGCAGCTTGAACACATCATCAGTAAAGAACCAAGGTTCATTGGGTGTTTCGGTAAGTATGGACAATTCAACCCTTAACTCAACAAGTATATGTGTAAATAAATGAACACTGAAATTCAAGTATTTCTTGTATTTATATATATATATATATATATATATATATATATATATATATATATATATATATATATATATATATATATATATATATATATATATATATATGTATATATATATATATATATATATATATATATATATATATATATATATATATATATATATATTTGAGAAACACCTTGCGGTGCAGCTTGAACACATCATCAGTAAAGAACCAAGGTTCATTGGGTGTTTCGGGTCTTTGATCTCTATACACCCTCGCCTGGGAGACCCAACCGGGGCTGATCAGGCCCCGGCTTGTGTCCAAGCAGCGAACTACTCCATCTGTCTCCCCTCTTGATCCATAACCACCTTGAGGCTTTCTCAGCAGCCTCACTGATATTTCTGGTGGCTTTTCTCTCCAGCAACCCTCTGATTCCAAGAAGTCTGAATGCCTGATGCACAGATTGCCCTAGAAAGCCCCTGCAGCCCACTTCTATAGGCTCACAGCGGGTCCTCCAGCCGCTCTCTCTGCATGTCTCGACCAGCTCAAGGTATTTGGCCTTCTTTCGCTCATGGGCCTCCTCCATACGGTCTTCCCAGGGGACTGTAAGTTCCAGCAGCACAACTTGCTTCGTTGAGTCAGAAGTTAAGACAAGGTCTGGCCTCAGCGATGTCCTTGCTATGCGCTCTGGAAACTTCAGCTGTCTGCCGAGATCCACCTGAAGCTGCCAGTCACGGGCTGTGGCTAGCAGTCCGGTTGGGGCCTTAAATCCAGCCTGTGGTTTGTCCCCTGCCTTGACGAAGGAGATGTTATGTCTGACTGGGAGCTGATGTTTGTTCTGCTGGATTCCAGTGCCAATGGTGTCTGCTACTGCCTTCAGCACCTGGTCGTGGCGCCAAGTGTACCTCCCCTCTCCCAGGGCTTTAGGGCAGCAGCTCAGGATGTGCTCCAGGGAACCCCGTGCCTTGCACAGTGGACATTCAGGTGTTTCTACTAGCCCCCAGCAATGAAGATTGGATGGACTTGGGAGGACATCATACACTGACTGGATCAGGAACTTGAGTCTTGCTGGTTCTGACTTCCAAAGTTCTGTCCAGGTGATCTTCCGGGTAGATGCGTGGTCCCAATTTGTCCAGGCTCCTTGCTGGCGCATGGCCACTGTCTTGCTCCGGCGTTCCTCCTCAACCTCTGCACGGATCTCTCCCTGCACCATCAGCCGTCTCTCTCGACCCTGGGCTTTGTCGTAGCGTGGTCTTGTATGGCTACCCAGCCCAGCTCGACCGACCGCCACAGCACCTACTAAGACGCCATGTCTCAGCCTTGCTTCTGCCTGGTCAACGGCCTCCTGTGCCTTCCACTTCCTCCCAGTTCTGACCTTGATGCCAGCAGAGGAGACTCTGGTGTCAGATGAGTCTCTGTAAAGTAACACCTACCTGGCTCTGGTGACTTTAAACTCCTCAGTCAATCCGGTGAAGGGAAGTTGCAGCTTGTTGGTGTTCCCATACAGGGCGATGCTGCTTAGGCTCTTCGGCAAGCCCAGCCACCTACGCAGGTGCTGGCTGATGTTGCGTTCAAAGCCCTCCACAATGTTTACTGGGACTTCGTAGATGAGCAGCGGCCAAAGGATTCTCGGCAGGATGCCATGTTGGTATATCCAAGCCTTGAACTTCCCGGGGAGGCCCGACTTGTCCACTGCTGATAGCCAGGTCTTCAGCTCCACATGGGCTGACTGCACTGCTGCCTTGTCCTTCAGGGTGCTGTCAAAAATCTTCCCGAGACTCTTCACAGGCTTCTCTGACACTGATGGTATGGGGACTCCATCCAGGCTGAAGCGGTGTTTGTCCTCCACTCTCCCCTTCCTCAAAACCAGGGACCTGGACTTGGCTGGCTTGAACATCATTCTCGCCCATGTGATGATCCTTTCCAGTCCGCGGAGGAGCCACCGACACCCTGTCACTGATGTTGTTGTGACAGTGAGATCATCCATGAAGGCTCGGATCGGAGGTTGGCGAATGCCGGAACTGGACTTCGGACCCCTGCATTCCACTTCTGCTGCCTTGACCAGCATGTTCATCGCTAGGGCGAACAGTGCCACTGATATGGTGCACCCTGTGATGATGCCCTTCTCCAGGCGGTGCCATGCAGATGTTATTGCTCCAGAGGTGAATCTCAGATTGAAACTACTGTAGTAGTCTCGTATGAGTTCAGTGATCTTCTCTGGAACATGATGTGTCGTCAAGGCTGTTGTCACGAGCTTGTGTGGAATGGATCCATAGGCATTGGCAAGGTCAAGCCAAAGGACAGCCAGGTCTCCTTGATTTTCCCTTGCCTCCCGGATCAGCTGGGTAACCACTCCTGTGTGTTCCAAGCAGCCTGGCATGCCTGGGACTCCTCCCTTCTGCACTGTGGTGTCGATGTACGAATTCCTCAGGAGGTACTCTGTCAACCTGTTGGCAAGAATCTTGAAAAAGATCTTGCCTTCCACACTGAGCAGGGAGATGGTACGGAACTGCGTGATGTCACTTGCATTCTCCTCCTTTGGTATCCAGACACCCTCTGCATGGCGCCACTGCTTGGCTGCCTTCCCCCTCCGCCATACTACCCTGATGAGTCTCCACAGCCTCTCCAGGAGTCTCGGGCAATGCTTGTAGACTTTGTATGGCACTCCACTCGGGCCTGGGGCTGCGCTGGTCCTTGCGGCTCGGACGGTGTCCCTGACTTCTGCCAAGGTGGGCTCTTTGATGTTAAACTGAAAGGAGGGTTCTGATGGTGTGGGTAGCCCTCTGCAGGGGGGCAGATCTTCTTCTCTCCTACTGTCGCTGTGTTACTGAGGTGCTGATTGATCTCCTCTTCAGAGCAGACAAGGGTCCCGCTCCGCTTCTGCCCAAGCAGCTGTTTCGTAAATCCAAAAGGGTTTGCTATGAAGGCAGTGCGCTTGCGCGCCCTCTCTCTGCCCCTTCTCCTATGTCCCTCAGCACGTCGGAGAGAGATGAGCTTCTGCTTCAGGATGTCCCTGAGCTCTGACAGGGCTGGTCTTTCCTCCTCACTCGCCCTCTTATACTGATGTTTTAAGGCCTTCAGTTCTTTCCTGAGCTGGGCGATCTTGGTCTCCCGCCGGTTTGGCCTGGCGATGTTCTGAGCCTTGGGTTGTTTGATGCCAAATCTCTCAGCACCCATGCTGATGATCAGTGTACTCATCAGCTGCAGTCGCCGATCAATTTCCCCTCTGCATGCTGCATCAAGGGTAGCATCAACATCCTCGTCAAACTGTCGCCATTCAGATTCCTTGTTTGCAGCAGGCCATAAGACCCGGCGCTGTTCAGATGGTTTGCCGGGTACAGCATGTTGAGCATGGAGGTTCTGGACACTGTGGGGTGACTCCGGTTCCTGCTCCTCCTCCGTCTCACTAGGGTCAGTACTAGGCACTGGCTCTGTGCGTTGCTCAGCTTGCTTTCTCTTTATGCAGCCCATCCTGGTCTGGTGGATCCTCAGGCCTCTCAGGTTCTTACAGACATTGCCACAAAAACAAGTTGCTGTCGTTGTCGATAATCCGTCGCGTATGTCTGGTACCAAAAGATCCGTCAGTTTGGGGTGCTCATCCTCCCCCCCTCTCGGGCACCCCTGGGGGTATCTTTCTTTAGGGCTTTCTGTAGCGTTTTGTGGGTGCTCCCTCACGGGAGCTGCAGTGCAGGGTGCTAACCTTTACTGCCCCGTTGCCGTCTCTCCGGGCTGTCCACTGTCTCTCCAGTGGTCACCACACTTTCACGGTTGTCATCCAGACTTTCCTGGAAGTCACTGGCTAGGCCAGTCATACTAGATTTGAGAAACACCTTGCGGTGCAGCTTGAACACATCATCAGTAAAGAAGGTCTCAAGGTTGGCAAGTATGGATGTGACTGTATGGCAACCGTAGCACCAATATCACCCCCTTGTGTTGGGAAAATGATAACAGTCATAACTTTATTCCACATGCTCCGATTGTCCTTTTGTGGGTTGGGGAAATGGGAAGAGTACTGCCATGGCACCAAAATTGCCCCCTTGTGCTGGGAAATTATAACAGCCATAATTTCCTTCCACATGCTCTAATCTTCTGGAAATTTCTGATGGTGGATCACGTCAGAGCATCGGGAAGGACGTGACTGCATGACTGATGTAGCACCAATATTGTCTTAATACAGTCCACACTTCAGTCTGGCGTTAGATTAAACAAACTCTACAGCAGTGTTTTTCAAGCCGTGGGAAATTATGCAACTTCACCTAATTGGTCCAAAAAATATTTTTTTGCAAATCAATAATTATAATCTGCAAATAATGTGCCGTTGCTCAGTGTCTCGGCAGGGTAACCACGTACCGTATTTTTCGGAGTATAAGTCGCTCCGGAGTATAAGTCGCACCGACCGAAAATGCATAATAAAGAAGGAAAAAAACATATATAAGTCACACTGGAGTATAAGTCGCATTTTTTGGAGAAATTTATTTGATAAAACCCAACGCCAAGAATAGACATTTGAAAGGCAATTTAAAATAAATAAAGAATAGTGAACAACAGGCTGAATAAGTGTATGTTATATGACGCATAAATAACCAACTGAGAATGTGCCTGGTATGTTAAAGTAACATATTATGGTAAGAGTCATTCAAATAACTATAACATATAGAACATGCTATACGTTTACAAAGCAATCTGTCACTCCTAATCGCTAAATTCGATTAAATCTTATACGTCTAGTCTCTTACGTGAATGAGCTAAATAATATTATTTGATATTTTACCGTAATGTGTTAATAATTTCACACACAAGTCGCTCCTGAGAATAAGTCGCACCCCTTGCCAAACTATGAAAAAAACTGCGACTTATAGTCCAAAAAATACGGTAATACTCCGTGTCAGTAGATGGCAGCAGGTAGTTAATTGCTTTGTAAAAGTCGGAATGTGTCGGGTGAGACGAGGACGGTTTGTTGTGATCCCAATATGCAGACCACAGCGGGAGGCAGAGTGCAGGTAAAAAGGTATGTAATGCTTAAACCAAAAATGAACAAAAGGGAAAGGGAAAGGAAAAGGCAATGGCTATGCAAAACTAAGGTAAAACTGAACTGGCTACAAAGTAAATGCTGGACGACAGCAAAAACTTACGGCGTCCACAAAGTACACCCGTACATGACTTGACAATCAACAATGTCCACACAAAGAAGGATAGCAACAACGTGAATAGCCTTGCTTGCCAACACAAAGCAGGTGCGCAGAACCGCACTCAAAGGAAGACATGAAACCGCTACAGGAAAACACCAACAAAACAGGAAGGGCCACCAAAATAACAAGGCAAGACAAGAACTAAAGCACTACACACACGAAAACACCAACAAACTCAAAATAAGGTGCGACGACCCGGTGGAGTTTCTTTGTTTAATGTTTTCTGCTGGTGGTGTGCCTCCAGATTTTTTAATGAAAAAAATGTGCCTTGCCTCAAAAAAGGTTGAAAAACACTGCTCTAGAGAGCATAGTGTTTCTTCTTATATCTTCTTCTTATATCTCAACTGATGAAATACTACACATGGTCATTTTCCAGTTGACTTTACCACAACAATTTAACTACCCTACAGGCCTGCAGTGACCTACGTAAAGCCCTGGCTTGCGTGCAACTGGCGTCAACTTCCCTCACTCTCCACAATGAATGGAGACAGAAGACAGGAATGGGGGAGACGAAACAGCGGGTGAGGAGGGAAAAAGGCCACGGAGGAGTGTTAACCCCCCCCCGGGAGAGGCGCAGGAGTCAGGACAGCACACTGATGTGATTAGCATCGATTCACACAGAGAACAAATCCTGGCGGTGCTCAAACGATTGTTATCATTGGACAGACAGCAAGCGAGTGGGCGGCGTGTTCACCTTAAAGCTTCGAGTCAAATCAGAAGTGATGGAACGCCTCAACCCACTTTAGGAGTCTGCTTTGCCAAAACTGCAAAAAACAGACTTTTGTATTCAACCAATGCTAAAAGACAATAAACAAAGAAACATCCTGGGAATCAGGAATGAAAACTTAAAGAAATCACATACTCCTGCTTCACGGGTGTATTTCAGACCTAATGCTCTGCAAAGTTGATCTTATATTATCAATAAAAACACTCACTGGCAGTAAATTGAAGGCTTTGCAAAGAAAAAAAATGCTGCAGAACATATTAATGAAAGTCACATGTAGTTAAACGTGCTGTTTGCAAATTGCTCAAATGTACTTTTTTTTTTTTATCAGAAAGGTA
This sequence comes from Nerophis lumbriciformis, assembly GCF_033978685.3. Taxonomy (NCBI): domain Eukaryota; kingdom Metazoa; phylum Chordata; class Actinopteri; order Syngnathiformes; family Syngnathidae; genus Nerophis; species Nerophis lumbriciformis. Next base: position 42,165,954 of record NC_084553.2, on the reverse strand, counting down.
AGACAAGAACACCGCTGCCAAGAAGACACATAAATACATACATACATATTTTATATATGTGTATCTGTTGCCTGCTGTTGTAAGTTGAGGTACAAACCCTGTTTCTATATGAGTTGGGAAATTGTGTTAGATAAATATAAACGGAATACAATGATTTGCAAATCCTTTTCAACCCATATTCAATTAAATGCACTACAAAGACAAGATATTTGATGTTCAAACTCATAAACTTTATTTTTTTTTGCAAATTATAATTAACTTGGAATTTCATGGCTGCAACACGTGCCAAAGTAGTTGGGAAAGGGCATGTTCACCACTGTGTTACATGGCCTTTCCTTTTAACAACACTCAGTAAACGTTTGGGAACTGAGGAGACACATTTTTAAGGTTCTCAGGAATTATTTCCCATTCTTGCTTGATGTACAGCTTAAGTTGTTCAACAGTCCGGGGGTCTCCGTTGTGGTATTTTAGGCTTCATAATGCGCCACACATTTTCAATGGGAGACAGGTCTGGACTACAGGCAGGCCAGTCTAGTACCCGCACTCTTTTATTATGAAGCCACGTTGATGTAACACGTGGCTTGGCATTGTCTTGCTGAAATAAGCAGGGGCGTCCATGGTAACGTTGCTTGGATGGCAACATATGTTGCTCCAAAACCTGTATGTACCTTTCAGCATTAATGGCGCCTTCACAGATGTGTACGTTACCCATGTCTTGGGCACTAAAACACCCCCATATCATCACAGATGCTGGCTTTTCAACTTTGCGCCTATAACAATCCGGATGGTTCTTTTCCTCTTTGGTCCCGAGGACACAACGTCCACAGTTTCTAAAAACAATTTGAAATGTGGACTCGTCAGACCACAGAACACGTTTCCACTTTATATCAGTCCATCTTAGATGAGCTCAGGCCCAACGAAGCCGACGGCGTTTCTGGATGTTGTTGATAAACGGTTTTCGCCTTGCATAGGAGAGTTTTAACTTGCACTTACAGATGTAGCGACCAACTGTAGTTACTGACAGTGGGTTTCTGAAGTGTTCCTGAGCCCATGTGGTGATATCCTTTACACATTGATGTCGCTTGTTGATGCAGTACAGCCTGAGGGATCGAAGGTCACAGGCTTAGCTGCTTACCTGCAGTGATTTCTCCAGATTATCTGAACCCTTTGATGATATTACGGACCGTAGATGGTGAAATCCCTAAATTCCTTGCAATAGCTGGTTGAGAAAGGTTTTTCTTAAACTGTTCAACAATTTGCTCACGCATTTGTTGACAAAGTGGTGACCCTCGCCCCATCCTTGTTTGTGAATGACTGAGCATTTCATGGAATCTATTTTATACCCAATCATGGCACCCACCTGTTCCCAATTAGCCTGCACACCTGTGGGATGTTCCAAATAAGTGTTTGATGAGCATTCCTCAACTTTATCAGTATTTATTGCCACCTTTCCCAACTTCTTTGTCACGTTTTGCTGGCATCAAATTCTAAAGTTAATGATTATTTGCAAAAAAAAACATGTTTATCAGTTTGAACATCAAATATGTTGTCTTTGTAGCATATTCAACTGAATATGGGTTGAAAATGATTTGCAAATCATTGTATTCCGTTTATATTTACATCTAACACAATTTCCCAACTCAAATGGAAACGGGGTTTGTACTACCGGCCTCGAATTTTAACTTTTTAAAGTCATGGCAAGTGTTGCCTTAAAGGAGGGCTCATTAGGGCACCAAGGCAAGTTTAACAAAAAATAAATAAATATATATATATATATATATATATATATATATATATATATATATATATATATATATATATATACATATATATATATATTAGAGATGCGCGGATAGGCAATTATTTCATCCGCAACCGCGTCAGAAAGTCGTCAACCATCCGCCATCCACCCGATGTAACGTTTGATCAGAACTACACCCGCCCACCATCCGCCCGTTGTTATATATCTAATATTAATAAAAAAAATTTAAAAAAGGGTGAAAACTACGCGAATTGCACCTTGTGCAGACAAGATTTTTCGATCGGACACGGAGGAATTAGCGATGTAAAAGACCACGTTGGGACAAAAAAACACAAGTCTAATGCCGTTGCTAGCGATACAAGTGGAAAACTTTCAACGTTTTTCGTCGCCCAAACAGATTCTTTGGATGTGATAAATGCCGAAGTTTTATTTACGGAGGCAATAATTGAGCATGGACTTCCAATCGCACTGGCTGATCACATGGGACAGTTAATAATGTAATGCAACCTTTAAAAATCATTACGCGGTGATCGCGATCCCAAAAATAAACTTTTCTTGCATGATAATGTCCAGAAAAATTCGCTTTATATTACTATAGAGTCCTTTTAACGAATGAGTTTGATGGTTTATCACAAACCTTAAATGAAAGAAGTCCTTTGTTCTCCTGCACCATGCATGCACAATCCTGTCGGCTGTATTTCACAGCACGACATACTGTAAAAAGTGTTTATACTATTTATACTTTCAATTAACAAATTGAAGTCTTGTGAAAGGTTGACAGGATAACTGGCATTAACTGTCAAAATAATTTCAAACTATTGAAGTTAGCTTACAGAATAAACATGTCAATCAACCCATATGATTTTTGCTGTAATATTTTTGTTTTGAAAAGTCACTGTGACTGATAGAAAAGTGATGGTTTTAGCAACATTTTAACCTGTCTGAATGCTAATAATCATTTTGCGTCGGGGGGCGAAGCCCTGAACCCTCCACCAGGACTTTGTCCTGGACCTACCGGGGCCTGCGGCCCTTGGACCCTGGCTACTAGGTTTTTCTGATTTAAAAGTTGGCAGGTATGGTGAGGTTATAAAGCTTTTGCCTGTTAAAGAAAGGAGAATGATCCAATGCACAGACATTCGCGTGCCACGCTGTCACGACCCAGACGCACACCAGTGCGCAATCATATGGGAGCCGCGCTGAGCGCACCTCCAAGCGCGTCTCGCTGCCGGCGACAGCCAGGTATGGGCCCACGCTCCAGCGCCATCCATTTTCAGGGCTAGTTGATTCGGCAGGTGGGTTGTTACACACTCCTTAGCGGGTTCCAACTTCCATGGCCACCGTTCTGCTCTCTATATCAACCAGGGTGAGCCCCACCCCTTTCATGAGCGCACTACGCGCGGAGTGACCCCTGTTACGCGCCCCCGGCAACAGGGGTGGCAAGCAGGTAAGCTGCGCGGGCGGAGCGCGCGGAGTGACCCATGTTACGAGCCCCCGGCCACGGGGGTGGCGGGCAGGTAAGCTGCTTACCTGCTGCGCGTGACGCCGGCCGCGGCGAAAGCGGACGAGGCGGGGTGTCGGTGCGGTGGGCGCGGTAGTGACCCTGGACGTGCGTCGGGCCCTTCTCGCGGATCGCCTCAGCTACGGCTCCCGGTGGGGCCCTCTCGGGGGAAGGGGCCTCGGTCCCGGACCCCGGCGAGACGTCCCTTCTCCGCTCCGTAAAAGTGTCCATCTCTTTTCTTTTTTTTTCTTCTGTTGTGGCATATGCAGCAGGTGCCTGCTCGTTTTTCGTATGTGGGTAACAACATTTAACTATGTATATATATTTCCGAATTGGTTTAACTGCCACCCGCAAAAAAATACTTTTTAATTTCATCTGCCCGATCCGCGGATAATCCGCGGACTCCGCGGTTGTGTCCGCAAACCGCGCATCTCTAATATATATATATATATATATAAGAATGTTGAAAGATGGCAACTGATGGCCATAAGACGTCACTGTACTTTTTTTCCATATAGATAAAAATAGTGTTCATGTATGAGATCTAAGGCTGCCAATTATGGCCAAAGTAATAATTAAGATTATTGTTATCATTAATAAAATCATGATTACTGATTGTTAAGTAAAGCAGTGTTGGTGTGTGAACGTAATACCATCATGTAATTTGTAAAGTTTAATAAAAAAGCTACAGATAAACGTTATCCACATATCTAAAGACTAGTTTTTTTTTTTTTTAATTCTTTATTAATATCAACTTGTCAGCTTTTTTTTATGTACATTTATATGTAGATGTAGATGCTGTATCGGGACAGATCCATTAAGAGTTTGAGCAGAAATATGTCATATAGGAATTAACTACACAAAATAACACATTAAGAATGTGCTATGCCACATGAATGGTTTTTGAAGTAATACCTTTGTAACATGAAAAAAACCCAAGTAATGTAAAAAAAAACCTGGTGTTTACTTTTTGATATCAAAATGAAACACAAAGCAGTTTGGCTAATGAAGATAAAGTCAAATAAACAAGCTTTGTTCTTCTCCAACGGTAATTTAAAAAAAAATAGACGGTATTACTAACCGTCTGGAATTTTATCGTGAATTATCATTATACCGTTTACTGTTACATCCCTCGTCCATTAACGAGTAAAAAGTCAAGGGCGGTCACGGCATGTTTGTGACGCTGATGTTGGTACAAACCCCGTTTCCATATGAGTTGGGAAATTGTGTTAGATGTAAATATAAACGGAATACAATGATTTGCAAATCCTTTTCAACCTATATTCAGTTGAATATGCTACAAAGACAACATATTTGACGTTCAAACTGATAAACATTTTTTTTTGTGCAAATAATCATTAACTTTAGAATTTGATGCCAGCAACACGTGACAAAGAAGTTGGGAAAGGTGGCAATAAATACTGATAAAGTTGAGGAATGCTCATCAAACACTTATTTGGAACATCCCACAGGTATGCAGGCTAATTGGGAACAGGTGGGTGCCATGATTGGGTATAAAAACAGCTTCCCAAAAAATGCTCAGTCTTTCACAAGAAAGGATGGGGCGAGGTACACCCCTTTGTCCACAACTGCGTGAGCAAATAGTCAAACAGTTTAAGAACAACGTTTCTCAAAGTGTAGTTACAAGAAATTTAGGGATTTCAACATTTACGGTCCATAATATCATCAAAAGGTTGAGAGAATCTGGAGAAATCACTCCACGTAAGCGGCATGGCCGGAAACCAATATTGAATGACCGTGACCTTGGATCCTTCAGACGGCACTGTATCAAAAACCGACATCAATCTCTAAAGGATATCACCACATGGGCTCAGGAACACTTCAGAAAACCACTGTCACTAAATACAGTTGGTCGCTACATCTGTAAGTGCAAGTTAAAGCTCTACTATGGAAAGCGAAAGCCATTTATCAACAACATCCAGAAACGCCGCCGGTTTCTCTGGGCCCGAGATCATCTAAGATGGACTGATGCAAAGTGGAAAAGTGTTCTGTGGTCTGACGAGGCCACATTTCAAATTGTTTTTGGAAATATTCGACATCGTGTCATCCGGACCAAAGGGGAAGCGAACCATCCAGACTGTTATCGACGCAAAGTTCAAAAGCCAGCATCTGTGATGGTATGGGGGTGTATTAGTGCCCAAGGCATGGGTAACTTACACATCTGTGAAGGCACCATTAATGCTGAAAGGTACATTCAGGTTTTGGAACAACATATGCTGCCATCTAAGCGCCGTCTTTTTCATGGACGCCCCTGCTTATTTCAGCAAGACAATGCCAAGCCACATTCAGCACGTGTTACAACAGCGTGGCTTCGTAGAAAAAGAGTGCGGGTACTTTCCTGCAGTCCAGACCTGTCTCCCATCGAAAATGTGTGGCACATTATGAAGCGTAAAATACGACAGCGGAGACCCCGGACTGTTGTACGACTGAAGCTCTACATAAAACAAGAATGGGATAGAATTCCACTTTCAAAGCTTCAAAAATTAGTTTCCTCAGTTTCCAATCGTTTATTGAGTGTTGTTAAAAGAAAAGGTGATGTAACACAGTGGTGAACATGCCCTTTCCCAACTACTTTGGCACGTGTTGCAGCCATGAAATTCAAAATTAATTATTATTTGCAAAAAAAAAAAAAATAAAGTTTATGAGTTTGAACATCAAATATCTTGTCTTTGTAGTGCATTCAATTGAATATGGGTTGAAAAGGATTTGCAAATCATTGTATTCCGTTTATATTTACATCTAACACAATTTCCCAACTCATATGGAAACGGGGTTTGTACATTTTTTAGGGCATGACGGCAAATGACTAGGGCGGTCGCGGCACGTGCCGCGGTTGCTATGGTTGAATTCAAATCCTGGTGCTACTGTATTGCATTATTTATTTTTTTTATATCAGTTTCAATTTCCTCTGCTGCCTGTGAAATATGCTACTAGTGTAGTCCATATATTTCTGCCAGCTCAGAATTCAACTTTAACTCTAAAAATATTCAAGTTTTTTTTTGTTATGATTTTCAACCCAAGGCAAACAATGTAAAAAATGTATTAGAAACAAATTGAAAAAAAATGGACATGTAGCAGAAAGCAGTTGACATGACTTTTTCTGCTGGTGAACTGGATCATAACTGAGAGGTTGGATGCCTTGCTTGAAGGGCTTGTTTGTTGGAGTTGCTGTGGGAGGTACAGATGGGTCATGCCTATATGTGTAGAGATTGCAGCTTTACATGTGCCCCTTGCACATTAGCATGCTTGCACATCGTTACATGCAAGCTTCCAAAGGATTGCCTGTGGACATGTGCAGGTATGCCGCACGGTAAGTGCAAAAGACAGAGAGCTGATATAAATGGTCAATAATTGTCTCCATAAAGCTTATTTGCGTGTCTACATTAGTTTGCCTCTCCGTAGAGAGCGAGGTCGGACAGAGCGGCTCCTCTTGTCTGATCCTGCCTCCGGCAGCTTGGCAGCTTCAGCTGTCTGATGGGCGTAAGGAACGGCGGCAGAGAGGGAGAGATGTAGGAAATCAAGAAATGCAAGCGAGAGAGAGAGAGAGGGAAGACAAACGGCAGGAGATGGAGAAAGAGGGACTGGAAAAAAAAAAAAGGGAGGAACAAATAACTCTCACCTGGGGAAAAAAAAAGCCACAAATAGATGGCAGTCCTGTGTGATACACTGGACATGTAAGACGATCCATTAAAACTGCATGAACAGTAGATTTGTGACGTTAACGAATGAGTCGAATCTTTTGAGCGTGTTAAGCGATTCATTTGCAAACCATTTTATATACAAGTTATCATGGTGTGGGCGCGCCACCAGACTGGACTGGAAAACGAGTACAATTTTACATTCACAAATATACTGTATCTTGTCCTAATTTTTCATTCTCGTTTTATATACTGGACCTGTGGACATATTAGTCTTCATTTCCAGTGCATATGAAGTATTACACTACCTTATGGAATGTTTGCAATGAAAACGTCAGCCAAATTATTAAATTATTATTAATGTCTCCAGAATAATTCCCACCAATAGAGTATATATTGGTGGGATGTGCCGATTAAACAATATCAATATATATCGCAATAGACACGTCAACAATATCAATGAAAAATGTGTTCAATAAAACGTTCGATATATATATATATATATATATATTGTGTTTTTTTCCATATACAACAACCTATCTGGATTCGATAAGAGAATCGATAAGGAATCGGTTCGATAAGAGGATTCGATAATGAGCTCGAACTTGATAATTTCTTATCAAACATCATCCCTACCTACAACACATGGAAACACATTCATTCGATCGTGTTCAGTTTTTGAAAAGCCGGACTAACACATCTGGATTATGCAATTGGAAACCAGATCTCTCAAGCAGGTGTGTGCCGCCGCAGAAGACCCTTTGTATCCCACAGGTATATTAAAGGTGAATAATAAAGCGTACTCAAATCTCTTCACGTAGCATTTGTGCACTCCAAACTGATTAACAATAACTCTGTAATTCCACACAATTTGCAAGATAGTCCAGAAAATTTAAAACCTAATCTGGAACGGTATCAACCGTGGCACAAACGGTATTTTCCTTCGGATTGAAAACTCCTTCCATCAATCCACAGAGCCTTATAAATGAAAAAAAATAAGAAAGTTTTGCTTCCATGATTCTTCGTCCAAAAATTCCTTAAAAAAACTCTCCAGTCGGTCTTACTTTGCTTCGGACCTGCATCCACTCCGATACATTCTTGGTAGTAGCGTCATGTTCGTAGCACAATCTAAGATCATTTCTTGATGTTGTCTGCTAATTAACTTCAGCATAGCCATTAGACACGTAATATCTGTAATCTGTGTCAATATTACAGCGGACATCAGGTACAGCAGAGCCAGGCTGGTAACTTGTATGGAGCCACAGAGGCTAGAGTGACGTCATAGGTCAGCTGGAAAAGCAATATATTTTTCCGTGCTAAAAGAAAGTAAGCGCCCCCTAGTGTACGGGAGGCACACAACGTATGACCAGTAGTCGCATTAGAGTGTGTGCATGGACACTTGGACTTCACAAGTAGGTGTGAACTACACAACAACAAAAAACTAGTTGAGAAATCAGACTAATTTAGTGAATGTAATTGTAGTGTGTGTGTGTGCGCATGTTCTTGTAATTTTACCCTTCTTGAGACATCAACAAGGAAAAGTACTTTCCATATGGGAACCGGTGAACAAGTTAGGATCGAAATCCTGGTTCCAATACGGAAAACCATTGCATTTAATAGAGAATGTCTCATTTGCACCCCTGGTGGTGAAATCTATCACAATTAAGGTGGTCTCTAAAAGGAGGGATTTTTCAAATTGACTGTGTGTCGGTTTTAAAAGTGCTCCCCCTCTGGTCAACATATGAAACAACAAGTGTGTGTAAAAAAAATTTAAGTGCTCTGGCCAACATATGTAATAACAAGTGTGTGTGTAAGAAATTGAAATGCGCCCCCTTTGGCCAAAATTAATTTAAAACATGTTTATAAATATGTATATAGAGACATACTGTAATAACTTGAAATAAATAATGAAGATTAAAAACCAATTACAAAAAAATAAAAAGCTTACCTTTTTTATATTTGCATAGTTTGTATATACCGTATTTTTCGGAGTATAAGTCGCAACGGCCGAAAATGCATAATAAAGAAGGGAAAAAAACACATATAAGTCGCACTGGAGTATAAGTCGCATTTTGGGGGGATATTTATTTGATAAAACCCAACACCAAGAATAGACATTTGAAAGGCAATTTAAAATAAATAAAGAATAGTGAACAACAGGCTGAATAAGTGTACGTTATATGAGGCATAAATAACCAACTGGGGTGGGGGGGCGTTGTTGGGGGCGTGGTTAAGAGGGGAGGAGTATATTTACAGCTAGAATTCACCAAGTCAAGTATTGTATATATATATATATATATATATATATATATATATATATATATATATATATATATATATATATATATATATATATATATATATATAAGAAATACTAAGTCAAGTATTTCATATATATATACATATATATATATATATATATATATATATATATATATATATATACATATTATATGTATATATATATATATATATATATATTTATTTATATATATATATATAAGAAATACTTGACTTTCAGTGAATTCTAGCTATAAATATATATTTTTTTAATTATTTTATATATATATATATATATATATATATAATAAATACTTGAATTTCAGTGTTCATTTATTTACACATATACACACACATAACACTCATCTACTCATTGTTGAGTTAAGGGTTGAATTGTCCATCCTTGTTCTATTCTCTGTCACTATTTTTCGAACCATGCTGAACACCCTCTCTGATGATGCATTGCTGTGTGGCACGCACGAAAGGGCCTTCATCAAATGCACTAGATGGCAGTATTGTCCTGTTTAAGAGTGTCACAAACATTGCTGTTTACGGCAGACGAACTGCTTTACGGTAGACGAAAACGTGACTGCTGTTGTTGTGTGTTGTTGCCGCGCTTGGAGGACGTTAATGAAACTGCCTAACAATAAGCCTACATAAGAAACCAAGAACTCGCCCTCGATCATTCTACAGTTATAACGTGATTGGGCAGGCACGCTGTTTATATTGTGGGAAAGCGGACTCAGGTCCGCATGGACCTGAATCCGCCTGAATTTCGGGAGATTTTCGGGAGAAAATTTGTCCCGGGAGGTTTTCGGGAGAGGCGCTGAATTTCGGGAGTCTCCCGGAAAATCCGGGAGGGTTGGCAAGTATGTTTATTACGGATACATGTGCTTCAATATACAAACTTTTTGATTTAAGAACCCTGCTTAAGCATCGATTGAGTTCGTAACTCGAGGTTCTGCTGTAACATTTGGGTACAGACACAAATCTACAGTTCTCATTAAACTACTACAAAAATACCAGCAGAGAGATTTAGTCACTCTATTACTAATCCATCAAAGCCAATAGGATATGTGTGTTGGCAAAAGACAATAACCCATGAAATACGGATTAGGACTTGGACAGTACAAGACGGACTTAACCTTACACAGTGGTGCAGGTAAAGCAGAGTCCTTCCTGTAAAAAAAAAAATATTTTCGTGGCGTGCATCAATTCAGATGAGCATGGAAGATGACCATCACTCACTGGAAGCTGCGGCCTGAGTATGCAGTCAATCCAACTCTGTTCAACCATTTATCAGAAAAATGTTCCTGCGGGTGCTGATGGTTGTACACATTCAATGCACATTAATTATGTGTGTGAAACAGACCTATCTGCAAATAGCTTCGCTGATTCATTGATTCCTTACCGCCCGTCATGTTTGTTTTTGCGTGCGGGGGGATTCGGGGATTATGAGGATGTTTAAAAACTGCTTGATGGAGGGAGAACTGCTTGTTGAGTGTTTGTGTAGGATCCTGACTGAAAATGTGTATATGCATGGATTCCTATGCTTTTGTGGAAATATTTCTGCATCTGTCGGAATGCGCCGCCACGCAGAACATGATTGATATGCGTAGTTAATTTATGGGAGCTGCTCGTGCATGCATATGAGCCCTGTCTCAAGTCGCTTCATTCAGGCCGTTGAAACGCTTTGGTACTTCCTCTGCTATCACGGCGGGGAAAGAAAGGGTAAGGAAAGGGTAAGGAAAGGGAAGGAATGGGAAGGGAAGGAAAGGAAAGACAGGGAAAGGCTGGCATAAAGGAAGCGGAGATGTCAAAGTGTGGGCCTCAAACTGTATTGATTTGACAAAGACAACCTTTTGCACACAACAGACAGACAAACAGAGGTGGTGTCATGACCCCCATTCATGATGGCTCAATTAGGAGCTCTAAATATCAAAACATGTCAAGTGCATCGATTTGACCTGACTACTTAACAGCCACTACTGTATACATGAAAAGAGTACCTAAATTCACCACATTGGAGCTTTAAATCAACTGCAAATTGCTGTTTGTGTACTTGGCCACTATATTATTACATTACTTACTTAGTACTCATTACTTACTTATTATTGTAGTTCAATTCTAAATGCATTTGTAATTTTTATTTTACCTCTGATTTTCAAGGAATTAATTTTTCATTCTGCTTTTTAATCATCTTTTACAGAAAACCCTTGTGTAACTCTGTCACTTGGTTCCGGCCCTGACCGTGGTCAATGAATTTCCACGAAGTAAGAATTATTACTTATGAATCGAAAAAAAATATTTCCAACCTTCTAAATATTTTTTTCACCATTTTGAGAGCACTCTAGACATGAAATAACGCCCACAGAGACACTTTTACACGCTTTTAATCCAATATAGTATTGCTGCTTGAAGTTCAGACAATCAGTGGCCATGATACTGTACAGCGCAATCTGAGTAATTTGGTCTTATCTAGTGGTTAATACTACTGTTATATTGATATATTTAGTTAATTTTGCATTTTTTTGGCCTGAAAATGCTACATTTTGTCGCAAAAAATAGAACATGCTGAACAAAAAAATCTGCGGTACAGTGAAGCCACAAACTTCTAAACACGATGTGGCAAGGAACGGCTGTATTGTTTTTTAGTCTTATTGTTATACAGACATGTACATTTTCGGGGGATTTTCAGAAAGTGTTTAAAACAGGGGTCCCCAAACTACGGCTCGCGGGATGTTTTAAATTTTAAATAAAGTTATAATAATCACATATTTATATAAAAAAGTGTATATGTTTTTAATCTGTCCTGCCCAGCCACTCAGACAAATCGTATTGTTGATGTAGATGTCTATATCAGCTGTACAGATTTACTTTACAAAAGACAAGTGTGGGATACTTCTTTTGTTGCCTTATTTGTATTTGACTTTATTGAATGGATAGACCGGAGCAGGAGGGGATAGAAAGAAGAAGCAAAAATAAGACAAATGGGGAAATTTCAGGGACAAGACAACAACAACAACAAAAAAAAAATAAGATTAAAAAGAATGTAAAAAAGGGAGAGATGCTAAATTGCAGAGTCAAAAACTTTGGGCCCCTGGTCTAAAATCATAAATGATTTCAATGCCTTTGCCTACATACAGTATATTCTTCCATTCCACGGTAGCTTGAATTTCATCAAGTGCGAGTCCAGGTTTATTACATTGTCACTCATTCTACAGATTCTATACTTCACTGGACAGCTTTTTAATCATTGTTCATGCAACCATTGGCCCGTCAGCATGGCAGTCATTTCATTGACTGTTCCACTAGATATTTGTCTGCAGTTACAAACAAGATAAATCTGTATATTATAAGTATAGCCTGTTTATTTATAGATTGTTAGCACTTACTTACTAATTACATGAGAGGAGGTATTTACATTAGTACCTCGGTATAACATATTATTTTGTGATACAAGCTGTCTCTCGGGTATTTGTTATGCTTTAGTTGCGAGCAAAAATCTGGGTTACGAGCTTTTCCCCTGCTAATTGGTGCAGCGAATGCCACAGTGAACCCGTAAGATCCGACCAAAACATCCGGTCTTACTTGCGAGCGTTAGTTTATGGACGAAGGTAGACATAACTTTGTTTTTTCCAACTATGGGAACGAAAAAAGTGAGTGTAAAGGACAATGCTAAGAACAAGAAGAGGATGATATTCATTGAATCAAACAAATAAATCATTAAAAACATGACAAAGCATTTAGTGAAGCAGTTTAAGCACTGATAGTCTGACCATATTGAACTGAAGCAGAATGTGTCAGGTTTGTCACTGACAGTTCAGTTAGGTTTTGGTTTTTCCTGTCTTTGTTTTCTGTCAGCACTCTTATTTTGGTTATTTCCTGATTATCTCCCTGAGTGCTTTGTCCCCTCAGGTGTGGCTGATTGGCACCTGGCCACACCTGGTGTCAATCAGCCAGCTGCTATTTGAACCTGCCTTCCTTTCCAGTCAGTGCTGGATTATTGTCACTACTACCTGTCATAATACTTGTCGTTGTAGCTCTGTCTACTTTTGTTCACTCTGCTCATGTCATAGTTCCTTCGTGTCGCAGTAAGTGTTTTTGTTTCTTGTCGACAGTTAGCCTTTGTGCTATTTTAGTTCATAGCCAAGTTTGTTCTCCGCCTTGTGCGCGCTTTTTGTTTGTAACCTTTTGTTTTTTTTTTTGCTATAGTGTTAAATTAAATCATGTTTTCCCGCACAATGCCTTCCGCCTTCTCTGCATCTTGGGGTTCGTCACCAACATACTCTGACAGAATGAGTCTAACGCCAGCCAAGAATGTTGAGATAAAATCTATTCTACACAGTCAACATGTATTCATTAAAATATGCCGAGAGGCTGCTGATGGTGTGTTTGACAGAGAAGCATCCATCCATTTTCTACTGCCTATCCGTTTCGGGGTCGCGGGGGGTGCTGGAGCCTAACCAGCGGAAAAAAAAATACAGTATAGAAGTCTACTCTCCTAAGTAAATGCTGTACATTCTAATCAAATTACTCCATAGTTGTTTTTGTACAATATTTCTTATCAAAAGGTTTGTTTATGAACGTTCTCATTTACAGTATCTAGGTCAGGCGTTTTGGCTGAGAGAGCCATGAAAGTCAAATATTTTAAAATGTATTTACGTGAGAGCCATATAATATTTTTAACACTGAATACAACTAAATGCGTGCATTTTTAAGTAAGACCAACATTTTTAAAGTATAATAAGTCTCTTATTCTTTTTAATAACATTGTTATTCTGAAGCTAACCAATAATAAATAAAATACTTCTTACCATTAATGCGACTTCTTGAACAGGTGTGGTAGAAAACGGATGGATGGATTAAAATGCATGAGAATGTTTTATATTTTGTAAGTTATTTTTAACACTGTGATTACCAGCGGAATTATTCATTACTTATCGTGTTAAGCAATGTCAGCTAAGATTTATCTGAGAGCCAGATGCAGTCATCAAAAGAGCCACATCTGGCTCGAGAGCCGTAGATTCCCTACCCCTGATCTAGGTCATTGTATTCTCTGGGTATTCAATCGATCCCAACTGGACTGTTCAATTTGAACTGATAAAGCCTACTTGGATGAGAGGCAAAACGTCTTCAAAGACAAACTCAACAGTCCAGTTGAATGCACTGAGAATATCCAATAGTGTGTTAGTCTTTCTAAAAGATGTGCTACATGTTCAAATGGTGCTGTATTGGGAGAGAGGAAAGAACAGATTATATTGATTTAAATTGATTTCAATGGGCAACATTGTTTTGCAATACCAGTTTTTCGAGGTATGATCAGACCCATTTCAATTATGTCCCGAGCTACTACTGTATATTCATAAGAATAACATAACAACTTGGCTACATCTTCGAAGGACAAGGGTTAGAAAATTATGTTTAAATTTTGTTAAAAAAATATTTTCTGGTTAGGGCTGTCAAAATTAACACAATGAATTGATATAATCATCATGATTATTAATCTGATTACAATGTTTACCTCGCGTAACCCATCTGCAGCACACAATGACTTAAAGCATTTCTGGCATGGTCATTTGGGCAGTTTGTCAGGCATGCATACGTGGCAAGTTGATCTGGTTTTGATCAGCTGCAGAGCCAAACATGTCAACGTGGAAGAAGCTAACCAGCAGGTTAACCCTCTCCATGGGAAATTTGACTACAATAATAAAACATGATGTAAGAGTCAACCGACATTAAGTATCATGCACACTTTGCAAGAATGTTTTCTTTTCTCTGAAGCACTTCCATCTTAAAATACCAAATTATCAACGTTAACATTTTTTTGTTACCATGAACATGATGTTAAAGGTCAAGTGTATACAGGAGGAATGTGTATCTTGCAACGACTTTTGGTTTGATTAGACTCCGATTACTGAGGTGACTACTCGATTCAAAATCGATTCTCAATCCAACACGATTCTCGATTCAAATCCATTCTTGCAATATATTATTTGTAGGGGTGCAGAACAATACAATCTTAAGCAACTCAGCGATTTGAAATCGATTCATTAACTTTTTAGCCAAAAAACATCTACCAGTGTGACTGTGAAATAAATATTGGACACTGCAGGTAAATCTTCCTATAAAGCATTCCTCTTATTTCTCGTAAGGGAATTACCGCGCAGTGGTTAAAATCACCCACGATAATTACATCAGCATCCAGACATGTATTTCAATGCCCATTGATCATGTCACATACTTCCTTTAGTGTAGCCTCCTCATTTGCTAACCATGAGCCAGAGTCTATGGTCAGCTCCTCCTTTCGTATGTTACCCCGTCTGCAGTAGTCGGAGTGTCTAGTTAGCATAGCATGCTAGCTCATACTCTCCGGGTCAAAAGGTCAGAAAGTTCGAAACTGCTGAGCTTTCTCAGCCTCTATTAAGGTCGCATAAAAACATTTTTGATAGTATGTTCTTCGGGCTCTGCACAAGAAAGTGAGGAAAAGAAGTAAAAGCATGTTGACTCACACACCTTTGCGACGTTTACAGAGTGCAATTCTTTAAAAAGCTCTAAAAACAACTTTATATAAAGTCTGATGTTCCCAAAGCCAAAGTTTTACTATCTAGTATCGATAAAATGATTTAATTACCTTTTAAATCGATGTTAGATCGATATATATCTTCTGGGACGCCAACGAGGCGAGCTCAGATCGATTTGGGGATTTTAGAAATAAAAATCCATCTATCAGTATATCGATCAATCGTTACACCCCTAATTATTTGGTATAATGATTGTAAGGAAACTTTTTTTAGGTTACAGGTTAGAAAAGCTCCTCCTGGTTGCATAGAGATGGCAAAAAATATATATTTAAAACAATTGATTGTTATAAAAAAAATGTTTTTATTGATTTTTGAAAAATTATGTCTCGGTTTGGAATCGGGATGAATAAGGATTGCAACTCTTGGCTGCCGACGGTTAAGCACAGAGATGGCCTAAAAAACATATTTTGAAAAGTGTTTGTATTGTTAAAACAATTTTTAATTTAAAAAACTAAAAAAATATTTTTAACATTATGAATCGATTCAGAATCGGAATTGATACAATTCGCACAAGACTTTTAATATATATATATATATATATATATATATATATATATATATATATATATATATATATATATATATATATATATATTAGGGTTGTGGGAAAAAATCGATTCGAATTTGAATCGCAATTCTCCTGTTGTGCGATTCAGAATCGATTCTCATTTTTTTTAAATCGATTTTTTATTTATTTATAAAATTACTATTTATTTATTTATTTTTCTAATTAATCAATCCAACAAGACAATACACAGCAATACCATAACAATGCAATCCAATTCCAGCAACACTCAGAACTGCAATAAACAGAGCAATTGAGAGGAGACACAAACACGACACAGAACAAACCAAAAGTAGTTAAACAAAATGAATATCATCAACAACAGTATCAATATTAGTTACAATTTCAACATAGCAGTGATTAAAAATCCCTCATTGACATTATCATTAGACATTCATAAAAAAATAAATGAACAATAGTGTCACAGTGGCTTGCTTACACTTGCATCGCATCTCATAAGCTTGACAACACACTGTGTCCAATATTTTCACAAAGATAAAATAAATCATATTTTTGGTTCATTTAATAGTTAAAACAAATTTACATTATTGCAATCAGTTGATAAAACATTGTCCTTTACAATTATAAAAGCTTTTTACAAAAATCTACTACTCTGCTTGCATGTCAACAGACTGGGGTGGATCCTGCTGAAATCCTATGTATTGAATGAATAGAGAATCGTTTTGAATTGGGAAAAAATTGTTTTTGAATCGAGAATCGTGTTGAATTGAAAAAAAAATCGATTTTGAATCGAATCGTGACCCCAAGAATCGATATTGAATCGAATCGTGGGACACTCAAAGATTCACAGCCCTAATATATATATATATATATATGTGTTCATTCATAGTTTTGATTTGATGCCTTCAGTGACAATCTACAATGTAGTAAATATACATGAGAATAAAGAAAACACATTGAATGAGGATGTGTGTCCAAACCTATGGCCGGTACTATATATATATATATATATATATATATATATATATATATATATATATATATATATATATATATATATATATATATATATATGTATATGTATATGTATATATATACATACATACAGTATATATATATTTACTTCTTTCTTGAGTTTTTTTTACTCATGCAAAATGAAACTCGATGGATATAGATAAAACAATTAATGACATTTAATTTGTAATCCATCTATTGCAACCCTGTGATTTAGCTGAATAAAATCATTTGACAGCACTCATTTTGATATACTTACAACAAAGTACCATATGAGAGCATTACAGAATAGCTTTGTCCTCAACTCCTTTGGGGAGATTGTAAGGTTGGAGGAAATATATAAGGAAGAAAATCTTGACATGGAGTGTATAAATTTAATAAAAGTCATACATTGTCTTAATAATACGGTGGAAGACATCAAATGTTGACATTATGTGTGAAAAATACATATTGTATGTTAATTATCTTTGAAGTGATTCAATGTGTTGCGTGAGTGTTGACTTTCGACAAACTCTAGTGTTGCTTGGTCAATATATGACATATTAGAAATGTGTGACAAATATAATAAGGGAGAATGTTGTCAAAGTTGTGCCGAAACACAAATAAGCAAAAACTATTGTTCAATCCTAGGGCAAGTACAACCTCCAAGGCCATGGTTAAAACATGTTTCAAGGAGCTGACCAAAGCATAATCCCTGCTAGGTTGCGGTCTCATTGTAGCTTAAAAAATACACAAAGGCTTTTATTATGGGTTTTTTCCCCAAAAAATCCTATTCAATGTGAAGTATTGTACTCCTTCTCTGAGCTTGAACTGCTGATCACATTGAGGTTATACCATAGGGCAAAATATTTAAAACAAATAAGACACACAAATATGTTTTCAAGGTGGCAAATTGGGGCCTGAAGCAAAAAAAAAATGGTATCCCTATTTTATGTTGTTTTTTAATATTTTTTAGTGCAAAATAAAAAAACACAACATTATTAAAACATAAATTTGCAAATATTCCTGATAAATCTCACACAGGATTTGAAACCCGTATGACTACTTAAAAGCCCAGCACTAATGATGCGGAATGGGCATGTCCAGGGAAATGTACCCTTATATTCTTATAAGTGACGGAGAAGGAAGGGGCTTAGAATATGTTTGCAGCAAAATTTCACATAAAGCGCCCTGCTGTTCATTAATAAAAAATTTACAGACGCTTCTTCATGCAAAACGGGGCCCCCAACGGATGGCGGGGCCCCAGTCTATAGGCACACAAACAAGAATAGTGGCTGATTCAAGCCACGTCATCAAAACTTTGGACAAACGTAAACTTTTACTTTAACGCTGCTGCTGCTCCTCCAGGATGAAAAGATAAAGAAAGGCGGCGTCAAAGACACGAGAATGACTTAGATCTTTGGCGAATAGAAGGAGACGAAGATGTGAGGAGAACAAGGAGTGGGAGGAAGATGAGCAGGGAAGTGAAGAGGCTGAAGATTGGGAAAAAAAAGTATCCGCCACAATGTCTGTAGGTGTTAAATATGCTGGCTTTGATTATGAATACATTTAGGAAGGAAGGAAGTTAAACTATGCAAAGACAGTATTAGGTTGTCTGTAAATGAATGTACATTTTTGAATAATACGATGGATTGATCCACACCATGAAACACAATAGGATACAATGGGCTCAATAAAAACATGTCTCAAATGTCAAGGTGTGTACTGGATTCATAATAAAGAACATTAAAGGACACGTCTCAGTGGTTTATTATAAACAATTCACAAGCAGTTGGTCTCGGCTGGCATCAAACTGCTGGTGCGTGAATGATGCCCAAATCAGAGCGCACCGGTGTACAGTATAAGCCACTACATTTTAGAAAAAAAAAACTAATATTTTCCATATATTGGCCACACTGGACTATAGGCCGCAGATACTTAATTATTTCCAAACGGTGTCTGTAACACAACAGTAAAGCAGCATGGACTCCCTAGCTGACGAAGGTAGCTCTCCAATTAGCTGAACAGACTTAATAACTTCACAGTGACGTCTTGGTGAATTTGCTGAGAGGTTTGTGAAACTGGAACTAACACAAACAGAGTGCCATTATGAATTAATAAGACTAACACAGACACTTGTAAACTCGTGTTAACGACGCGAGCTTGATTACCTTACAATAGTACGTACATATATGCATGAAAACACTCCTACAGACATCACACATGGGACGGTTTAGTAAGTAAGAATAGTTTTAGTTACACTGTAAAAAAAAAACTACTGTAAAACTTGAATGAAGAGTTCATACGAGTAGAAACGCTATGGACAATTAGAAGACAGAACGGCACTTCTTCCGGTTCAAAGTTTTAAACAGCATGAAACACTTGCAGGCAGCGCCTGCAGTGAGCGAACTCGTCCAAAAGATGGTGCCATAGCACAAACATTAACACACCATTTTAAGTGTCTTTGCATGTGTTTAATAAAAACTATTTGCCTATTGGCCGTCAGCGAAGAACAATTCATAAATTAGTTGCACCGTTTTGTAAGCCACAGGGTTCAAAGCATAGGGAAAAAGTACAAACCCCGTTTCCATATGAGTAGGGGAATTATGTTAGATGTAAATATAAATGGAATACAATGATTTGCAAATCCTTTCCAACCCATTTTCCTTTGAATATGCTACAAAGACAACATATTTGATGTTCAAACTGATGAACTTTTTTTTTTTGCAAATAATCATTAACTTTAGAATTTGATGCCAGCAACACATGACAAAAAAGTTGGGAAAGGTGGCAATAAATACTGAGAAAGTTGAGGAATGCTCATCAAACACTTATTTGAAACACCCCACAGGTGTACAGGCAAATTGGGAACAGGTGGGTGCCATGATTGGGTATAAAAGTAGATTCCATGAAATGCTCAGTCATTCACAAACAAGGATGGGGCGAGGGTTCCCACTTTGTCAACAAATGCGTGAGCAAATTGTTGAACAGTTTAACAAAAACCTTTCTCAACCAGCTATTGCAAGGAATTTAGGGATTTCACCATCTACGATTCGTAATATCATCAAAGAGTTCAGAGAATCTGGAGAAATCACTGCACGTAAACAGCTAAGCCCGTGACCTTCGATCCCTCAGGCTGTACTGCATCAACAAGCGACATCAGTGTGTAAAAGGATATCACCACATGGGCTCAGGAACACTTCAGAAACCCACTGTCAGTAACTACAGTTGGTCGCTACATCTGTAAGTGCAAGTTAAAACTCTCCTATGCAAGGCGAAAACGGTTTATCAACAACACCCAGAAACGCCGTCGGCTTCGCTGGGCCTAAGCTCATCTAAGATGGACTGATACAAAGTGGAAATGTATTCTGTGGTCTGACAAGTCCACATTTCAAATTGTTTTTGGAAACTGTGGACGTCGTGTTATAGGCGCAAAGTTGAAAAACCAGAATCGGTGATGGTATGGGGGTGTATTAGTGCCCAAGACATGGGTAACTTACACATCTGTGAAGGCGCCATTAATGCTGAAAGGTACATACAGGTTTTGGAGCAACATATGTTGCCATCTAAGCCACGTTACCATGGACGCCCCTGCTTATTTCAGCAAGGCAATGCCAAGCCACGTGTTACATCAACGTGGCTTTATAGTAAAAGAGTGCGGGTACTAGACTGGCCTGCCTGTAGTCCAGACCTGTCTCCCATTGAAAATGTGTCGCGCATTATGAAGCCTAAAATACCACAACGGAGACCCCCGGACTGTTGAACAACTTAAGCTGTACATCAAGCAAGAATGGGAAAGAATTCCACCTGAGAAGCTTAAAAAATGTGTCTTCTCAGTTCCCAAACGTTTACTGAGTGTTGTTAAAAGGAAAGGCCATGTAACACAGTGGTGAACATGCCCTTTCCCAACTACTTTGGCATGTGTTGCAGCCATGAAATTTTAAGTTAATTATTATTTGCAAAAAAATAAATAAAGTTTATGAGTTTGAACATCAAATAGCTTGTCTTTGTAGTGCATTCAATTGAATATGGGTTGAAAAGGATTTGCAAATCATTGTATTCCGTTTATATTTACATCTAACACAATTTCCCAACTCATATGGAAACGGGGTTTGTAGCTGCTTATAGTCCGGAATTTACGGTACTCGTTTACAAAAAATGGATATGTACTGTTTTATATTGTTACAAAAATATGTGACATAGTTGAACAGAATAGTCATTTAAGTTAGGGATGTGCCAATCGATCAATTGGTATCGGAAGATTTCATGAAAATTTATGCAATTAATGACCTTTAGTGCCAAACACAGACGCAAATCTGTCCAGCTGACACTGTATTTATTTTTAATCGCCTGCTGACAAGCTAGCAGCTAATTACATATCTCCATACACAGTGTGGAGCTGCTACCCTAAGCTAATAATAATCATCTACATTAAATAAACCAATTTTTGTAGTCTCTTAAGTATTATTTTCAAGTATATTATCACTGGAGGACGAGGCTGGACATATTACACACCGAGAGCAACGCAGAAGCAGGCATGATAATAGCCAAACTAACGGCTAAGCTAGTTTTAAACAAATAAGTGTATAGTAAACATTAAGAAGAGTGGCCGCTACCACGTTACAGCAGAAAGTAAGCAGATGTTAACATGAAATTAACAATTAGATTAATAGGAATGTAAAGAGAGGATAATATAACAACTGCTGGTGTGTCAGCATTGTTGCAGTCAGAGCAAGGCGAATCAATCAGTAAACTGGCGGTGTCGATACCTAGGGTAGTATCAGTATATAGTTGATACTAGAGTGATTAGATCAATATTTGTCCCCACATCTGCGGCCCTCTCCAAGGTTTCTCATTGTCCCATTGGGTTGAGTTTGTCCTTGCCATGTTGTGGGATCTGAACCGAGGATGTCGTTGTGGCTTGTGCAGCCCTTTGAGACACTTGTGATTTAGGGCTATATAAATAAACATTGATTGATTGAAATTATATGTAGCAATCAAAACCACACATACATCGTCTGATTTGTAACATTAGCACATCCTAGATTTAATAAGATAAGCTTTATAAAAATGTTTCAATGTGTTCACTTTTGCTACTCGTTATAAAACATGTTCAGTTCTATAATCTATTGTCAAAGTATCACGAGGGAAACCATAAACCATGTTTATGCAGATGATATTCAACTGTTAAGCTCCTTCAATGATTCAGAGTTTCACATTTTATCTGAGTTCTTGGAGTACGTATCATGTATAGAAAACTGGTTGTCCTCAAATTTCCTCCAGATAAATTCAAACAAATGGAAACTCTGATAAGTGTCCCCAATAAAAAGATCCCCCTGATCAAGAACTCCCTTGGTGCTCTGGGCGCATCTGTTAAAAGCAGCCTCAGAAACCTTGGGGTTGTGTTGGATCAGTCAATGTCTTTGGAAGGTCACTGTCGTCAACTGACCAAAAACTGTTTTTATTCTAAAGTGAGAAATTTGTTGTTAAATTTGGATCTCCAAATGATCATTCACGTGTTCATTTCGTCTCGCATTGACTGTTGCAATTCTCTCTTCACTTTTTTTTAACAAGTCAAC
The DNA here is from genome assembly GCF_033978685.3 of Nerophis lumbriciformis. Taxonomy (NCBI): domain Eukaryota; kingdom Metazoa; phylum Chordata; class Actinopteri; order Syngnathiformes; family Syngnathidae; genus Nerophis; species Nerophis lumbriciformis. Next base: position 42,143,073 of record NC_084553.2, on the reverse strand, counting down.
GCTAAGGAGACTTTAGACTGTACAAAATGTGGCTGCCAGGCTTTTGACCGGTGCACCCAGAACAGCCCATATCACCCCCGTTTTATCCAGTCTTCATTGGCTTCCATTTAAATTCTGCATTGAGTTTAAAATTTTAGTCCTGACATTCCGTGCGTTGCATGGTGGGGCCCCTCAGTACATCACTGACTTACTATGCCCCTACTCTTCAGAGCGTAGCCTCCGGTCTTCAGGCCAGGGTCTTCTAAAGATCCCAAAAACTTGTTTTAAAACCCGTGGGGACCTGGCATTCCAGGCTATGGCTCCCAGACTCTGGAACAATTTGCACCAGTCCATTCGTGGTCTTGACTGTGTTGAAACTTTTAAAGGGGAACATTATCACCAGACCTATGTAAGCGTCAATATATACCTTGATGTTGCAGAAAAAAGACCATATATTTTTTTAACCGATTTCCGAACTCTAAATGGGTGAATTTTGGCGAATTAAACGCCTTTCTAATATTCGCTCTCGGAGCGTTGACGTCACAACGTGGCGTCACATCGGGAAGCAATCCGTTATTTTCTCAAACACCGAGTCAAATCAGCTCTGTTATTTTCCGTTTTTTCGACTGTTTTCCGTACCTTGGAGAAATCATGCCTTGTTGGTGTGTTGTCGGAGGGTGTAACAACACGAACAGGGACGGATTCAAGTTGCACCAGTGGCCCAAATATGCGAAAGTGGCAAGAAATTGGACGTTTGTTCCGCACACTTTACCGACGAAAGCTATGCTACGACAGAGATGGCAAGAATGTGTGGATATCCTGCGACACTCAAAGCAGATGCATTTCCAACGATAAAGTCAAAGAAATCTGCCGCCAGACCCCCATTGAATCTGCCGGAGTGTGTGAGCAATTCAGGGACAAAGGACCTCGGTAGCACGGCAAGCAAGACGAGCGAGCTAAAACCCCTATCGACCCTAGCTTCCCTGGCCTGTTGACATCAACTCCAAAACTGGACAGATTAGGTTTCAGGAAAAGAGCGTGGATGAGGGTATGTCTACAGAATATATTAATTGATGAAAATTGGGCTGTCTGCACTCTCAAAGTGCATGTTATTGCCAAATGTATTTCATATGCTGTAAACCTAGTTCATAGTTGTTAGTTTCCTTTAATGCCAAACAAACACATACCAATCGTTGGTTAGAAGGCGATCGCCGAATTCGTCCTCGCTTTCTCCCGTGTCGCTGGCTGTCGTGTCGTTTTCGTCGGTTTCGCTTGCATACGGTTCAAACCGATATGGCTCAATAGCTTCAGTTTCTTTTCAATTTCGTTTTCGCTACCTGCCTCCACACTACAACCATCCGTTTCAATACATTCGTAATCTGTTGAATCGCTTAAGCCGCTGAAATCCGAGTCTGAATCTGAGCTAATGTCGCTATAGCTCGCTGTTCTTTCCGCCATGTTTGTTTGTGTTGGCTTCACTATGTGACGGGACAGGAAAATGGACGGGTGTTTATAACGATGGTTAAAATCAGGCACTTTGAAGCTTTTTTTAGGGATATTGCGTGATGGGTAAAATTTTGAAAAAAACTTCGAAAAATATAATAAGCCACTGGGAACTGATTTTTAATGGTTTTAACAATTCTGAAATTGTGATAATGTTCCCCTTTAAGAAACATTTGAAAACTTCTCTTTTTAGTAAAGCTTTTAGTTAATGCACCTTTTAACTATTATTTTTAATCCTCTTTGTATCCTTTTTATGATGTTGCCCCTGTTGTTTTAAATTGAATTTATGCTTTACTTTACCTATGTTTTGTACAGAGCTGTGTGATTGTATCTGTGAAAAACACTTAATAAACAAAATGTACTTATTTACTTACTTTATCCTACTGTACAGTATTCACAATGGGGAAAAATAGATTGCATGCTCGGATCTGTGTTGAGATCTTACGCACTTTTACGAAACACAACTTTTGGAAGGAAACCCAAACAAACACCTTAACCGACCCACTGTGTTCCTCCCTGCAGTCAAATTGTGCTATTGCTTGTAAAAATGTACCTTTACATATTAGGCACTCCTCAGTTGCGACAAATGAGAGGATGCAGAAACAGCATGAGCAGACAAGAACCATGACTAGAATAAGCTATTGCTCCCGCACAACAATCCCACCAACCTCTGTGTGTCTCAGAGCATCTGTCAGGACAAGAAGCAATGATGTGAGCACAAGACAGAGGAGAAAAACAGCTGCTGAAGAGATTCAAAACCACAGCAAAGGTTCAACTTCCTGTACTTGAGTATGTGTGCGTTGAGCCATATGCCACCCAAACCTCCTTAAGGTGTAACATATGGTGATTCTGTAGCTCGGGTATGATGAGGAGAGACAATTCTCCATTTTCCATGACTGTTCCCGTGATGGCGGCTGAGGCCAACGGATAGGAAAAACCCCGGGATGACAGGAAGCGAAGAAGAGAGGGCACCTTATTTCCGAGACAAGACGAAGGGAATGTAGCATGGAGGTTGTCAGGCCAGCATCATCTGTCTTGCCTGGCTGTCAACGTGACCTAATTCTACTCGCCGTAATACGGCAACTCATTTTTAATGACACACACGGAAGTGGATGATGAGATGAGAGCACGAGGAAAAAGGAAAGGCAAGGAAAAGACTCCTTTGTGTAAGGGTGGGAATGCTGAGGAGTCGTCCACAATGCAGCAGCGGTCACTCCAGGTGAAGTGGGAGGCAGGAAGGAAGATAAAGGATGTGGTGGAAAAGAGCACGGACAAAAGGTCAGCTGGTGGATGAGGGAGGATGTGGGGACGGGGCATTAGATGTTAAGTAAACCTCAGGAGTGGAAATGAAGATGAGGTCAAATATGGAACACATTTATGGACATTTAATGCATATGAACATTCTCAGCCAACATGTATGATTATAATACCTACAATCTGAGAATTGAATACTTGTCGGGTCAAACACAGTACATGTCAACCTCCAGACCTCCATACATCTGCTATCAATAAAAGTCAATAATGATAATCTCTTAATTGTGGTAGATTAGCTCAGAAGTCCTTAAATGACCTATAGCTATTTGCCTTTAGCTAGCACAGCTATTTCTGGGTGGATGCTTTCCAAAATCAATAAAGTTTGTGTTTCTCAGTTACCCCACTAGTCAGTGGGAATGTGTGCCGAATTTGGTTATTTGATAAACACTGACCGAATTCCGTCAGTACTACCGGATATCAATTCAAATAAAATCAAACGGTGCCATATTTCAATACTTGTTTTACTTGTTTTACACGTGATGTCACGTCCGGTTGCAGACTTGGCCGGCTCTAAAACTTGTCGAGGAAACAAGCACTCAGCGCGGACTCAGTTAGACTGACTCGAGGACAGGTAGTGTTGCCATGTTCCATGCCAACAAAGCACAAGGCTCCACCTTTCAAAATGCACAGGCTCAATGCTAATTTACATTGGTTTTGCCATAGTCATGCTGCTGATTAGCATTAGCGATTTTTACAATCAAATCAGCTAGTGTTTAATAAGTACAATATTTACCGTATACACCTTTTTTTAGTGCGTAACAAAAGACTAGTTGGCAAATTCAGCTCAATGGCAAAGGCGAGGCAACACAACCTAGTCTACACCTATTAGCTACGACCTATGTTGTTAACATGGGGCGGTATAGCTCGGTTGGTAGAGTGGCCGTGCCAGCAACATGAGGGTTCCAGGTTCGATCCCCGCTTCCGCCCTCCTAGTCACTGCCGTTGTGTCCTTGAGCAAGACACTTTACCCACCTGCTCCCAGTGCCACCCACACTGGTTTAAAAATGTAACTTAGATATTGGGTTTCACTATGTAAAGCGCTTTGAGTCACTAGAGAAAAGCGCTATATAAATATAATTCACTTCACACTTCACTTCACTTAACAGTTTTAGCTAGCACGTCTAACTTATCTTGGGCCGATAGCCAACAGTAATGTCATGCTTTTAGGTTTACCATAAACAAGACGATTCCTCGAGGACGAGACAAATCCTAGATTGTTTTCTGTAATCAAGGAATCTTTTCATCCATTATTCTTTTGTTGTGTGCCTGTGTATCAGTGGGGCGTAGCTTGAAAGTCGGACCAGGAAGAGGTTGAGATAAATGCCTGCAGCTCGTTCAAACGCGGACGACCTTTAAGCAACCACCAGGGTGCGCCACGTCAAAATAAATGCCGCTACTCCCTAAAAATTAGTTGTTTTTTAACGTGAAAACAAATTAAAGTAATATCATTTTATAATGTATTGTAGCCTACAGGGGCAGGTGGCACAGAGGTTAGTGCGTGTGCCTCACAATACGAAGGTCCTGTGTTCGGTCCTGGGCTCTGGATCTTTCTGTGTGGAGTTTGCATGTTCTCCCCGTGACTGCGTGGGTTCCCCCCGGGTACTCCGGCTTCCTCCCACCTCCAAAGACATGCACCTGGGGATTGGCAACACTAAATTGCCCCTAGTGTGTGAATGTTGTCTGTCTATCTGTGTTGGCTCTGCGATGAGGTGGCAACTTGTCCAGGGTGTACCCCGCCTTCCGCCCGAATGCAGCTGAGATAGACTCCAGCACCCCCCCGCAACCCCCAAAGGGACAAGTGTTAGAAAATGGATGGATGGATGGATGTAGCCTACAGAAGAAGTCACACAAAGTCTGACGCTCTTTTTAACTTTTGTTGCTAATCTTATGATGATAACCTGTGTATGTTCTTGCACATATTTCCCCCGGTGCACACACGTCTGTCTCTGTGTTTCACTCCCAGACACACAGCAACACCTCTTCATTCTCCACCATTCACCTTTCCGGCACGGACGGTGTGTTCACGGTCACGGGAACAATGAACATCAGTCATACACGAACATCGACTTTAACACCAGCAGGTCGTTATACTATGAACAGCTAGCCTATTATTTGTGCACTACTGACTAGTGATGCACCAAAGATTCGGCCTCCGGAAAAAGGTTTTTAACACCCCATACTGTGGCTGCCAAAACCGGGTGTTATGATGACGTAAGGTAATACGCACAATACTGTCCGGAGCAAAGGCAACATGTCTGCCATGAGGACGTACTTTAATATATCCGAGATATGCCCGATCTATAAAATGTGCAATGTGCAATAATAAGCGGACAGTGGAGACTTTTAAGGAGAGAAAGGCTGGAGCAGCACGAAGCAAGTGTGGCATCAGGCTCGCTGCTGCTTTCAGTGTTTGTCACGGCCATCGAGGGTCATAAGTAGTCTCTAAACACGAGTACAGTCTATAATAACGTCAGAAAAAATATGCTAAATTTGTTGCTAGTCGAAGGAATTTGGAAAAATCTCAACAAAGTACATTGTACAATAACAAACAATATAATATATAAATGGTATAATATAATAAATAAATAATGGTAATACCAAATAATAACACAGTTTGTTTTTAAATCTATGTAGACATGTTATATCACATGTTTTTTTATATCTTTATTATATATTATATATTATTCAGAGCAGATTATGCAAATTATATGATGGGGTCATGTTGGCCACGCCCCAACCGCTGCGTGTATGTTGACAATCTGGGGGAAACCCAGATCCACCCATCGGTTTGTATAAATAGGTTAACCACTTTAAGCAACAATAAGATATTTAATCTAACATCCGAAGCAGCTGAGATAGGCTCCAGCACCCCCCGCGACCCCGAACAGGACAAGCGGTAGAAAATGGATGGATGGATGGATTTGCCCAAAAATGTATGATAACAACAACTGTATGGTCACATAACGCCATAAAGAACATCATTCAACATATCATACTCAAAAGTTATGTGCAACTTTAAAGGCATATTTTCCTCAATTTTTTAAATCTTACATTCTCAGGGTCATTGGATTTTGAGGTTGGACGATAAACTGACGTAAAGATGGATCCCGATTGGGAAGTTGCTCTTAAAAAGCACAAACTGTAATTATTCAGAAGCACACCATTATTAGTACCTGGTGTAAAAAAAAAAAATATATATGCCCCAGATGCTGTATAATACGGAGCCCCTAAAGGGACATTGGGGAATTGTTTTTTTATATATATATATATATATATATATTTTTTTTTTTAAATATGTATCTCGTGCGCACACAAAAGTTTCTCGTGCTCACGAGATAATTTCTCGTGTGCACCACATAGTTTCTCGTGCGCACCAGAAAGCATTGCATGCGTGCAGATGGTTTGAGGTGTGTGTGAAAATGCCAGTTCAGGAGTTAATTTGGCTGTATTTCCAACTAAAAAATGTATTTCCTTCGCGGGGCCGCGCAGCGCTCGCTGAGCCTACATTTTTGTCTTGGTGTGTCCACAGCGGATTACTAGGTGTGAGACAAACACTTTATCTTCCTGGTTATTGTAACGCTACATGTTTGACATTATTTAAGACTTTATCGTGCCCGGAAAAAGACAGTTTTCCTTTTCTGTGGCATTAATGTGATTTAAAGCAGTGGTCCCCAAACCACCGATTGGTACCGGGCCGCACAAGAAACAAAAAAATAAATAAATAAATAAAAATAAAAATAAAATTGTTGTCATTTTTATTAAATCAACATAAAAAATACAATATATACATTATATATCAATATAGATCAATACAGTCTGCAGGGATACAGTCCGTGAGCACACACGATTGTATTTCTTTATGAGCTACAAAAAGGTTGGGTACCACTGATTTAAAGGACAGTTAGTCAGATGTTGATGTGATAAAACGTCTTTCTTGTTTGGAAGATACACACACAATTGTAACTGTTATTTCTTCCTGCACATAATAAATATGTACAACGTGTTTGGATGTATTCATTAATGTAAAATTGTCATTAAATGTAATATTGCCTGACAAAAAGTGATTTGACGTAATATTTTGATATTTACACATCGCATATTCATATTTACACGCACATTTTACTAGAATACCCTTATGAGCATTACATATATCAATATCCAGTACCTACTGTACTGTTTACTTGTTGAAATACCCTTTTTAGAACAAATATCTACCCAAATGGCCACTTTGTTGCTGCCAAAAACGTATTTCTAGTAATATTTTGATATTGTGACACATCTCATCTCTGCATATTCTACTAGAATACCCTTATGAGCATTACATATATATAAATCAAGTACCTACTGTACTGTTTACTTGTAGAAATACCCTTTACAAAGCTAAACTATGCCAAAACAACTATTTTTTTGCTGCTAAAAATTTATTTCAAGTAATATTTTGATACTGACACATCTCATCTCTGCATATTTTACTAGAATACCCTTATGAGCATTACATATATCAAAATGAAGTACCTACTATACTGTTTACTTGTTGAAATACCCTTTTTAGAACAACTATCTACCCAAATGGCCACTTTATTGCTGCCAAAAATGTTTTTCTAGTAATATTTTTGACACATCTTATCTCTGCATATTCTACTAGAAGACTCTTATTAGCATTACATATACTGTATATAAATAAAGTACCTACTGTACTGTTTACTTGTAGAAATATATATATATATATATATATATATATATATATATATATATATATATATGTATTTATATATATATATATATATATATATATATATATATATATATATATATATATATGTATGTACATATATATACATGTTTTAATCTGTCCTGTCCAGCTACTCAGACAAATCATGATGTTGATGTAGATGCCCATATCTGCTGTACAGAAGTGTGGGATTGTTGCTTTATTTGTGTTTGACTTTATTAAATGGTTTAGGTAGAATTTTATAAAACAAAAACTAGTTTCATTTTAGTAATACATACATTTATCAGAGCCGCTGTTATCTATTTTATGGAGGAATGTAGTTAATCACAGAACTGGCACCCAATGGTATTAAAAAAAAATAGATTTAAATTGAGAATCGTGTTGAAAAGACAACCGATTCTGAATCGAATCTTTAACCCCGTGTGGTGCCAAAACATTCACAGCCTTAGTAAGAGTTGTTCAACTTTAAAAGATAGTTGTCACGGTGCGGGCTCAAACTCGCTTTTCCCCGGCAGCTGGGTCTACCAGCACCTCCGCTGGCAGTGCGCCGAGACATGCCCCTGCTCCCGCTGGCCACGTCACGCCCACATGCTGGCAAGGCTGTGGGCGATCGGCAATCTGCACACCTGGGACTGATGAGCGCGAGCTGTATAAGGACCAGTGGACCCAAGGATCCGGGCAGGAACTTAGTTCTCTGTGGTGTACCGTAAGCCGACACAAGCTTTATGCTCTCTTTTGCTCTCTCCGTGTTTCTTCCCCGTGCTTGATTTGTCCCCTGTCTTCTCTCTCGTGCCCGCAGTGTTTTCCTTCCTCCTTTCGAGCTGTGTGTTTCGCTCCCTTGGACTTTCTTCCCCTGGATCTCGACTGCCTTCCCGGATCTCGACCCACTCGCATGGACACGGACTCTGACACCTCTCTCTCTCGCCCTAGATCATCTGCCTGCCCCACGGACTGCCCCTCCTGCTTTGTCCCTCCGCTCGCTCGACTTAACACTTGGTAACACACACTTCAGCTAACCATACACATAGCCACACACACACACACACACACACACTCTTGGGTTTTGTCACCCACGCCATTCTATAGTTTTAGTTAGTATTGTTTATTATTATATATATTTTAACTATATATATAATAAATCATAGAACATTACTGCCTCATGGTGTCTGTGCCGTCATCTCCCTCTCAGTCCACAACAGTAAGTTCCCGCCAAATTAAATATAAGGACCTGACGGCACAGTTTTCCTTTGCCCCGCTCCTCAGTGACTTTAGTCCTTCCCCCAGTGACATTTTTTTTTCTTTCATCTTTTTGCCCCACTCGCCATGTCTTTTTCTTTTCACTCCACCCTTGATAATTTTTCTAGCTTTCCTCATTATTTTAAGGGAATGTTTAGCTCCAATATAAGGATGGAGGAATTTACCCGTCACCTGGACGCCCTCCTCCCACCCTCAGTGACTGGTCCTCAGTCGACAGGAAGCATCTGGCATCCTCTTTCGGAGGGGGGGGGGGATAGTAATGGTGGTATGGTAGCACAGCTGTACCCAGCGAGGCTACCCCCTGCCAGACAAATACCACCTGTCTTTCATTTTTCCCAGCCGCAACCCCCAGCCAGACAGTCAGCTCCCAGGCTGGCCCCCGTGTCTGCACCAGCTCCCAGGCTGGCCCCCGTGTCTGCACCGGCTCCCAAGCTGGCCCCCGTGTCTGCACCGGCTCCCAGGCTGGCCCCTGTCTCTGCACTAGCTCCCAGGCTGGCCCCCATGTCTGCACCAGTCCCCAGGCTGGCCCCCGTGTCTCCACCAGCTCCCAGGCTGGCCCCCGTGTCTGCACCAGCTCCCAGGCTGGCCCCCTTGTCTGCACCAGTCGCCAGGGTGTCCCCCATGTCTGCACCAGTCCCCAGGCTGGCCTCCGAGCTAGCACCAGTCCTCAGACTGGCCCCCGAGCTAGCACCAGCTCCCAGGCTGGACCCCGAGCTATCACCAGCTCCCAGACAAGGACTCACCCCTAGACTGGTGCCCATACCAGCACCTGCACCCGGACTAGGCCCCGTCCCAGCACCTGCACCCAGGCTGGTTCCAGCGTCATCACCACGACCAGCGCCGTCGTCATCACCACGGCCAGCGCCAGCGTCTGCACCACGGCTAGCGCCGGCTTCAACACCACGGCCAGCTCCTCAGCCTGTGTCCTCCTCATCTCCGGCTCCGACAACATCGTCCTCCTCGTCTCCGGCTGGCCGGCCGCACAGCCGCTGTTGGCGATCGGAAATCTGCACACCTGGGACTGATGAGGGCGAGCTGAATGAGGACCAGTGGACCCAACTTAGTTTTCTATGGTGTACCGAAGGCGACACAAGCTTTATGCTCTCTTTTGCTCTCTCCGTGTTTCTTCCCCGTGCTTGATTTGTCCCCTGTCTTCTCCCTTGTGCCCGCAGTGTTTTCCTTCCGTCGCCTTGGTTTCAAGCTGTGTGTTTCGCTCCCTTGGACTTTCTCCCCCTGGATCTCGACTGCCTTCCCGTATCTCGACCCCCTCGCATGGACACGGACTCTGACGCCTCTCTCTCTCTCGCCCTGGATTATCTGCCTGCCCCACGGACTGCCCCTTTTGCTTTGTCCCTCCGCTCGCTCGACTCAACACTTGGTAACACACACTTCAGCTAACCATACACATAGCCACACACACACACACTCTTGGGTTTTGTCACACACGACATTCCATAGTTTTAATTAGCATTGTTTATTATTATTATATATGTATTGACTATATATACATAATAAATCATAGAACATTACTGCCCCCTGGTGTCTGTGCCCCCTGGTGTCTGTGCCGTCATCTCCCTCTCAGTCCACAACAATAGTGTTTGGAAGTTTGGTACATGTTTTAGAAGGGAACACTGTGTTTTAAATTGGAGCTTATACTTATAAGAATAGCTGTCCATCATCAAAACAAAAAAGTTATAAAAAGATGTCCGTGTCAAGGAAAACCTCATTGGCAGAGGCGATGAATGTGACAAATAAAGGAAAAAGTGTAAAAAAGTTGAAAGTGAAAGTGGCAAAATCCACTAGGTCTAAATGACACAGTGAGAAAAGTTGGAGATGAGAGAAATAGGAGGATGTAGAGAAGTAGAGTGTTAAACACAGTGGTTAGGAGTCTGTCGACACATAGGATATTAATATTAGTTTCACACATAACTCTTTGAGCCATTTACTAATTGATGAACGCTGCATCGTTAGTGTCACCCTAATGCCATGCATGCCTTTTTATGCTGCTATCAGGTCTTAATGAGGAGCAGACTATGACTTAGAGGCGGGACTTGACACCTCGTGGATGTGACGACGGATGGATGCGAGACGGATGCCGCGAGACAGCTGGCAATTTTTTTTTATTAGTTATTTTTAATCATTCTGTGGTTAGAACAAGATTAGAGACAATGGTCGACTATTGTAATCAAAAAACAAGGTAAATGTGACATATTTTGCATTAAATTAGATACATTTTGTACAACAGCTTTATTTTTGTGTGAATTGCATTTACTTGAATGAGATGAAGATGTTTATATGTGGCAACAACGGTGGTCCACACAAACAGAGCCTTTTATCCATCAACAAACTGTATTTAAGGTCATTGAAACCTCAACTTTGAGGCTGGAATATGCTACAGTGTCACGGTGCCGGTGTTAGGCGACAACAGCTCACGCCAACCCCTCCAAACCCTTTAGCGGAGCTTAACGTGTACTTTCCTAAAAATCCGAGCCTCACATCAACATGGACCGCAGAGCTGTGATTGGTCTTCCTATTTTCAGTACATCATTTCACATATGTGTAGCCTTATCTGTTTTTCTCTCACATAAAAAGTAACAATTTTACATCAAATTACTTTGTATTTGGTTTCCAAATAACATGTAAAAAAATTGGATTATTCCACATTGTTTAGTTTCTGTTCCAAAATGATAAGGATGTTGCTTCTGTAGCCATTGTTCAAAGAAGGCTAAATAGCTAATCAACAACAGTGATGGGGAAACTACAAACCCTGTTTCCATATGAGTTGGGAAATTGTGTTAGATGTAAATATAAACGGAATACAATGATTTGCAAATCCTTTTCAACCCATATTCAATTGAATGCACTACAAAGACAAGATATTTGATTTTCAAACTCATAAACTTTATTTATTTTTTGCAAATAATAATGAACTTAGAATTTCATGGCTGCAACACATGCCAAAGTAGTTGGGAAAGGGCATGTTCACCACTGTGTTACATGGCCTTTCCTTTTAACAACACTCAGCAAACGTTTGGGAACTGAGGAGACACATTTTTTAAGGTTCTCAGGTGGAATTCTTTCCCATTCTTGCTTGATGTACAGCTTAAGTTGTTCAACAGTCTGGGGGTCTACGTTGTGGTATTTTAGGCTTCATAATGCGCCACACATTTTCAATGGGAGACAGGTCTGGACTACAGGCAGGCCAGTCTAGTACCCGCACTCTTACTATGAAGCCACGTTGATGTAACACGTGGCTTGGCATTGTCTTGCTGAAATAAGCAGGGGCGTCCATGGTAACGTTGCTTGGATGGCAACATATGTTGCTCCAAAACCTGTATGTACCTTTCAGCATGAATGGTGCCTTCACAGACGTGTAAGTTACTCATGTCTTGGGCACTAATACACCCCCATACCATCACAGATGCTGTGATGCAGAACTTTGCGCCTATAACAATCCGAATGGTTCTTTTCCTCTTTCGTCCGGAGGACACGATGTCCACAGTTTCCAAAATCAATTTGAAATGTGGACTCTTCAGACCACAGAACACTTTTCCACTTTGCATCAGTCCATCTTAGATGACCTCAGGCCCAGCGAAGCCGACGGCGTTTCTGGGTGTTGTTGATAAACGGTTTTCGCCTTGCATAGGAGAGTTTTAACTTGCACTTACAGATGTAACGACCAACTGTAGTTACTGACAGTGGGTTTCTGAAGTGTTCCTGGGCCCATGTGGTGATATCCTTTACACACTGATGTCGCTTGTTGATGCAGTACAGCCTGAGGGATCGAAGGTCACGGGCTTAGCTGCTTACCTGCAGTGATTTCTCCAGATTCTCTGAACCCTTTGATGATATTACGGACCGTAGATGGTGAAATCCCTAAATTCCTTGCAATAGCTGGTTGAGAAAGGTTTTTCTTAAACTGTTCGACAATTTGCTCACACATTTGTTGACAAAGTGTTGACCCGCGGCCCATCCTTGTTTGTGAATGACTGAGCATTTCATGGAATCTACTTTTATACACAATCATGGCACCCACCTGTTCCCAATTTGCCTGTTCACCTGTGGGATGTTCCAAATAAGTGTTTGATGAGCATTCCTCAACTTTATCAGTATTTATTGCCACCTTTCCCAACTTCTTTGTCATGTGTTGCTGGCATCAAATTCTAAAGTTAATGATTATTTGCAAAAAAAAAACGTTTATCAGTTTGAACATCAAATATGTTGTATTTGTAGTATATTCAACTGAATATGGGTTGAAAAGGATTTGCAAATCATTGTATTCCATTTATATTTACATCTAACACAATTTCCCAACTCATATGGAAACGGGGAAAATGTAGCAAGCTGAGCTACTAGTTACTTCTGATTAAATAAAGCTTAGCTACAGGCAAAACTATACCCAATTGTAGCAAGTGACGTGTATTAATTAACTCATATTATGTTCTACATATGGGGAATGTTTATATTCATCTTGGAGAAAGCAAACCACCAAGTTTAAGTAGACAGTGGTATTTCAGTTTGAGCACAAAATAAGATACGGCCCCGTAGTTGGACATTTGTATGTGGACTGGAATTAGCTCTCTCACGAGAAGAAGCAAAAAAAAACAGGCTTCGGAATGCAAAAGAAATGAAATAAAAGTCAGTGAAACAATAATAATAATAAGATTGAATTGTAGAGACTTTTCAGCAAATGTGATAAAATTATGCCAGGACTAGAATCCTATGTTATGTAACCAGTGTTAACCAAGCAGCATGGGCAGAAAAGAAGCATTAGTAATATGTTTTAGGAACTCACGTCTATGTTCCACCACTTGTGTCTCCGACTGCTCGCCAACCAGAGGTGGGTAGAGTAGCCAGAAATTGTACTCAAGTAAGAGTACTGTTACTTTAGGGATTTATTACTCAAGTAAAAGTAAGGAGTAGTCACCCAAATATTTACTTGAGTAAAAGTAAAAAGTATGTTGTGAAAAAACTACTCAAGTACTGAGTAACTGATGAGTAACATACACACACATATCATATATATATATATATATATATATATATATATATATATATATATATATATATATATATATATATATATATATATATATATATATATATATATATATATATATATATACGTATATACATATATATATACATATACATATACATATATATACACACACACATATATATATATACAGTATATAATTTATATTTATTTATTTTGCCGTTTTTGTTTCCATGTTAAAGGTGTTTTAATGAATATACATGCATGTTTAACACATATAGATTCCTTTCTTTCATGAAGACAAGAATATAAGTTGGTGTATTACCTGATTCTGATGACTTGCATTGATTGTAATCAGACCGTAGTGCTGATAGCGTCCACGTTTTCAAATGGAGGAGAAAAAAAGTTCCTCCTTTCTGTCTAATACCACATGAAAGTGGTTGGTTTTTGGCACCTTATTTGTCCAGCTTCCATATTCGTTTTTATACACTTTACAAGAAATACATTGGCGGCAAACTCCGTAGCTTGCTAGCTTGTTTGCGCTGGCTTTCGGAGACTCTTGTGCTGGTCACCACGTTGAAGGACATGCGGGACGGCCTTTTCAGCAGTGACATCTTGTACTCGTTGTCGGGCGTGGCCTCCGTGAACCTCACGTTGATCCTCCGCGTGGAAAGGACTGACGGCTTGAACGCCGCGTCTTTCTTCCCGGCGAGCTTCTTTGCAGGATCTTTGCTGGCAGAAAGAAGAGTCGCTATGCGTTTGTCCTCAGTCGTCTTCTTGCTGCTGCTGCTGTTGGCCGCTGGGGTGAACTTGGACGACCGCCTCGGCTTCACCGCCTTCAGCTCTTTCACAGGCTTTTGGATCGGCTCCGTCTTCCTGTTCTTCCTCTGCATGTACTCGTCGATGGACTCCAGCTTGTTGAATTGGGCCTCGTGGAGCTTTTTGAAATTGGGAGTGACTGGTTTCAAGGGCTTCATCTTCGCCAGGTCGCCTATTAAACGGGGGATCTTACTAGCCTTGGGACGTGGAACTTCATTCTTGGTGGCACTCGGCAGTTGAACGTCTTCCAGCACCACAACAACTTGCTTGCCTGCAGTCTCCATCTTGGAGGGGGAAGACAGTCGTCTCCTCTTGTTGTCACGCTGGGGAGGACCAGCTGAGACCGCCTCACCGGACTCCTCGTCCAACTTGGCTTCGTCCTCAGTAGAAAACTCGTTCTCCACATCGACTCTTTTGTTTTTTGCTCTCCCACGACGTGTGTTCACAAACACCGGGGGCGCGTGACAAATCTCAACCTCAAATTCCTCTTTCTTTTCCTCCTGTGTGTTCTGCTGTTGATCAAAATGCTGCTTGAGGGCTTTCCGTAACTTGTCAGCCTTCAAATTAGCCTTGAGACCGAACTGTTTTGCCAGGCTGCGCAGTTCCGCGTATTTCATGGAATCCAAATCCATCTTCTCCAATTAGTTTTCGATGAAAATTAAAAGTAGAAGCATGTAGGAAAAGCGCACACGAGTTGGACGCTCCAAAACTCACCGCAACTAACGGCTGAACAAGTCGGATTCATTTTCCCGGCCTTGATCATGGTGGAGTTTGGTGGGGTACCCAAACCTAGGGATAAAGTCATTGAACAGTCGATCGGCTGCTGTCTTGCCAGCTTTGTTACGGGTGGGATAGGCCTGTGCAAAACGAGTGAAATGGTCTATAACAACCAAAATGTACTCAAACCCTCCACGGCTAGCTTCTAAATGCAGAAAGTCAATACACACGAGCTCCAAAGGTGAGTTTGATGTAACGTTACTCATGGGTGCTCTTTCGTGCGATGTGGGTTTTTTCTGCTTGATACAGGGGCACTTTTTAGCTACATACTCTTCAATATCCCTTTTGATGAAAGGCCAGTAGAATCTGGCTCTTGCTAAGTTTAGCACCTTTTCGACACCTATATGGCCCATGCGGTTGTGAAGTTGGACAAGAACTGTCTGCTTATAGGTGGCGGGAATTACTAGTTGTCTTCTTTCTTTAGTCTTCCTATAAAGAAGGTCATCCTCTATAACTAGTCTATTCCATTCTCGTAACAGTTTTCTGATGTTTATGTCAGTTTTACGTTTGTCCACCTGTGTGAGTGTCATGTCTTTCTCTTTAAGTTCCATAACTTTTCCAACTGCTGCATCTTTCCTTTGTTCTCTGACCAACTCGTCATGACTTATCTGTGGCAGAGGTTCCGTTTGGGGTTGGTCCTCAGATATAAAGTTAAGAGCTGCCACCCAGGCTACATCCCCTTGTTGGCCTCGTCGACTCCCTTCCCATATTGCCCCTACCGCTTCTTGAGATAGTTCTTCGGAACACTCATCTATTAAGGATCCAATATCCAAGGGGCAGCGAGACAAAGTGTCTGCATCGATGTTACTTCTGCCGGGTCTATATTTTATATCAAAATTGAAATCCGCGAGCTGACCCACCCAACGGTAACCCACAGCATTGAGTTTGGCAGTGCTAAGCACATATGTCAAGGGATTGTTGTCTGTGTAGACCGTGAAGTGGGGTGCATAAAACAGATAATCCCTAAATTTATCACATACTGCCCACTTCAGGGCTAAAAACTCAAGCTTCCTTTGCTACCTCCAGGGTGGTAGCGGCCGTGGGTCCGGCCAGAATCGCGACCCGCCCTGAGAAGATGAAGCCTACACCAGAGAGGCACACTTTGTAGGTGAAGTGAAGGAATCCACCAGGTCCTGCGTGGCTGCACTGAAACTCAAAGTGTGGACGTCCGAAATGCAACTTCTGCAGGAGCATCAGTGGAGACGCTGGCAAGATTGGCACATGCTTCACACGCTCTGATTTTGGATCAATGGGTGCTCCCACAGCTCTGCAGAAATCAGAGGGGATGGGCAAAGGGCATTGCAGGCCAGGAGGCGGAGCTAAGTTGGGTGGGGCTTTGACAATGCTGCTTGGAAGGTTAGGTTGTGACGCCACAAAACTGGAATCTGAGCCTCTCATGTGTGTCATCCACATGACAGAAATCCTCAAATTAACCTCCCAGGGAGTCAGTGAGGTCCTGGATCCTGGGCAAGGGGTGTCTGTCAGGTACAGTTATATTATTCAGAAGCCTATAGTCTATGCATAGCCGTAAGGTGCCATCTTTTTTTTTTACCCCCGACTCCAGTGCGTGGAGGTGCCGCATTGCAACAGGCGAGAAGAGGCGAAGAAGCGGCGGACAAGTGGAGGAGGAGGAGGGCATTAACCCGCCTGTGCCCGCCTGTGTCCGCCTGCATGCTCGGCTGAAAACACGGAGCGGAACAAAAACACTCGAATAAAATACAGCAACGGCAGAGATGTCCAGGCGGAAACAAGCCAAACCTCGCTCCGTTAAAGCGGTAGAAGAAGGGGAAGCTTCAGAGTGTGGCCAGACCTGGGATGAATCAACTGTCCAGACAGAAGTCCCGGCATCGGGCAAAGCGGCCGAGCCTAAAGTTGGTCACGGAGCTGCTGCCGAGGACGGAGACCAATTGGAGCATGGCGACCGTGAAGACGACGAGCTCGATGATGACTCCATCTTCACGTGCGACAACTGTCAGCAGGACTTTGACTGTTTGGCCAAGCTCACCGAACACAGAACCAACCACTGTCCAGCAGACGGTGATGACGATCCGGCGGGGCTGTCCTGGGTGCCGTCCTCGCCCTCCAGTAAAGACGTGGCCTCGCCTTCGCAGATGCCCGACGGCTGCTGCGATCTGGGCACGGCGACGGGCGGCGAGGAGGAAGGGGGCGCCGGTCTGCCGTACCCGTGTCAGTTCTGCGACAAGTCCTTCAGCCGGCTGAGCTACCTGAAGCGTCACGAGCAGATACACAGCGACAAGCTGCCTTTCAAGTGCACCTTTTGCAGCCGCCTCTTTAAGCACAAGAGGAGCAGAGACCGCCATGTCAAACTCCATACAGGGGATAAGAAGTACAGTTGTCAGGAGTGTGAAGCTGCATTTTCTCGCTCAGATCATCTAAAGATCCATCTCAAGACACACAGCTCCAGCAAACCGTTTAAGTGCAGCGTGTGCAAACGAGGATTCTCCTCCACTTCATCGCTGCAGAGCCACATGCAGGCTCACCGAAAAAACCGAGAGCACCTTGCACTGAGGAGCGAAAAAGATGGCGGGAAGAAGGGCGCTGGAGGCGAGGTTGACCTGGAACAGGACTTGTACATGTGCGATTACTGCGAGGAGACCTTCAGCCAGACCGACGAGCTGGAGAAACACGTCCTGACCAGACACCCTCAACTGTCCGACCGCGCCGACTTGCAGTGCATCCACTGTCCTGAGATCTTTCTGGACGAGGGCTCGCTCGTCACTCATATTGAAACGCAGCATGCCAACCGCAAACACAAATGTCCTGTTTGTTCAGAACAATTCCCCTCTGTTGAGGATGTCTACTGCCACCTTGACAGCCACCGCCAACCTGACTCCTCCAATCACAGTGCTGCCAGCCCTGACCCTGCACTGGGGAGCGTTGCTTCAATGAGTTCGGCTACTCCAGACTCCAGTGCCAGCCTGGAGAGAGGATCCACGCCTGACTCAACCCTCAAGCCCAGCCAGGGCAGCGAACGAGGCCGCAGAAGAGGAAACGACAGCGGGGAGGAAATCGGGATAAGCTTGGGACATCCGGGTGGAGGTGATTTGCACCAGACACATTCCAGTGGAGGAGGAAGCTAGGGTAAAGTGACATACTCTTGCCCGTACTGCTCAAAGAGAGATTTCAATAGCTTGGCTGTGCTGGAGATCCATTTAAAGACCATCCATGCTGATAAGCCACAGCAGAGCCATACATGTCAACTCTGCCTGGACACACTACCCACGCTCTACAATCTCAACGAACACGTGCGCAAAGCTCACCGTGCCAGCGGAGGAGCCGCGAGCCCGGCAGCGGTGGCCTTTCCGCTCCTGCAGTTCACTAATGTGACAGCGTTCCACTGTAACTACTGTCCAGACATGTTTGGGGACATCAACTCTCTGCAAGAACACATCCGAGTGTCCCACTGTCTGCCTGGTGGGATTATGGCGGGCTCCACCACATTAGAAGGGAACCATGCCTTCTTCTGCAACCAGTGTTCCATGGGATTTCTGACGGAGTCTTCGTTGACGGAACATATTCAACAGACGCACTGCACATCGGCTGTGGGGGGCAGGGCTGCATCCGGTGGAGCGGTGGCCAAACTGGAGTCCCCGGTGCTGCAGTCCGCATCCCAATCTTTCATGGATGTTTACTCCTGTCCGTACTGCACCAACTCGCCTATATTCGGCTCACTCCTCAAGCTCACCAAGCACATCAAGGAGAACCACAAGAACATTCCGTTGGCGAACAACAAAAGACAAGCGAAGGTGGCAGACCTAAGCCCCGCCTCCTCCGACGTAGAGATCTCCTCCCCGAAACGCCACAGACTGGGAGGCGACTCCACCCCCTCCATAGGCAGCAACGGGGACTACCCTTGCAACCAGTGCGATCTGCGGTTTTCCAGCTTTGAGGGTTTCCAGGCGCACCTGAAGTCACACCTGGAGATGCTGCTAAGGCGCCAGTCGTGCCCGCAGTGTAACAAGGAGGACTTTGAATCCCAGGAGGCATTGCTGCAACACTTGACTGTGCACTACACCACCACGTCCACTCAGTACGTGTGTGAGAGCTGCGATAAGCAGTTCTCCTCGGTGGACGACCTGCAGAAACACCTGCTGGACATGCACACGTTTGTCCTCTACCACTGCACACTCTGCCAGGAAGTCTTTGACTCCAAGGTCTCCATCCAGGTCCATTTAGCAGTGAAACACAGCAATGAGAAGAAGCTGTTTCTTTGCACGGCCTGTGCCTGGGACTTCAGGAAGGAAACAGAACTTCAGCTCCATGTTAAGCATAACCACCTGGGCCAGAGGGCAGGCCTCCCTGGAGGGCTTGGAGCAGGTCTCAAGCCCAGGAAGTGCATCTTCTGCAGAGAGACGTTTGGGACGGAGGTGGAGCTCCAATGTCACATCACCACTCACAGCAAGAAGTTCACTTGTCGCTTCTGTGGCAAAACCTTCCACGCCATCTCGCAGCTGGAGAGACACCTCAGGGAGAAGCACTGCATCTTCGACGGGGGCAACGTCACCGGCAACGGCGGCGGCACAGGGAGCAGCAGTAGCCAGAACGGCACACCCAATGGCCTGACGCAGTCGTCCAAACGAGGAGGGAGCGGCGGCGGCGCAGGTGCAAACGCCACAGAGAGAACAACGGTGGCGGCCGCAGAGCAAGCCGACCTCCAGAACATGTTGCTGAAGAACAGCGTCGCAGGGGGAGCAGGCGGCCAGGCAGGAGACGCAGCCAACAGCCACGAGGCCAGCGGGGGCGAGGAGGAGCTCGACAACTCTGAGCCGATATATGCCTGCGACATTTGTGGCGCGGCGTACACCATGGAGTCCCTTCTTCAGAACCACCGGCTGCGAGACCACAACATCCGGCCAGGAGACGACGACGCGGGTTCGCGGAAAAAGAAAGCAGACTTCATCAAGGGCATCACAATTGCACAGTACAGTATATATTCCGTACAATTGACCACTAAATGGTAACACCCGAATAAGTTTTTCAACTTGTTTAAGTCAGGTCATGTGACCGCCTGGCTCTGTTTGATTGGTCCAACGTCACCAGTGACTGCATCTGATTGGTGGAACGGAGTGAACGTCACCAGTGACTGTATTTGTTGAAACGCAGGCACTATGACAGACCAAAACAAACAAAGCGTGCATTAACAGATCGATAAAAATTAGTAGCGAGTAGCGAGCTGAATGTAGATACAAGTAGCGGAGTAAAAGTAGCGTTTCTTCTCTATAAATATACTCAAGTAAAAGTAAAAGTATGTTGCATTAAAACTACTCTTAGAAGTACAATTTATCCCAAAAGTTACTCAAGTAGATGTAACGGAGTAAATGTAGCGCGTTACTGCCCACCTCTGTCGCCAACACACTTGTCAGAGCAAACATGGCAGCAAATGCCCCACAAACTGCAAAAGGCCAAAATGCTTGCCCTTTTCCTTCTTAATTTTCCTTGCGCAATAATTCAGTTGAGAAAATGTTGACTTTGATTGCACATTAAAATTGATTTTGTAACAAATGTGCCGAGACGGACAGCCATGTTTACTTCCGTAAACACTGCATCACGTGTGATGTACGTAAACCATATCATCATAAATTGTGTCCGTATCGATGGGTGTTCTCATTCATCCAAGTCATTGTATATTCTTCGTATTTTTCCCCTGGATATGCAGTTCATTTGCTCTCTTTGTAGCATGTAGCGTTTGAAGGACGCTACCACGTAGCGCGGGTCTAAAAATAGCTAAGCTACAGGAAACGTAACTGGTTCAAAAAGTGGCAAATGTAGCCAAGCTACTGTTAGAATAATCATGTATATATTATCACACAACTTTAGTATGCTTAAAGTCCGTTGCTATAGTTATTAGCTATTGTGCTCAAGCTGTATTTTTTCTATTTGTACAAGGACACAAACTTATTGTCTGAGGGGTGGCCTCAGTCGCAGATGTTATCTTTGTTTTAGCCCGCTGACTACCGTATTTTTCAGAGTATAAGTCGCACCGGCGTATAAGTCGCACCTGCCGAATAAGTCGCACCTGCCGAAAATGCATAATAAAGAAGGAAAAAATACATATATAAGTCGCACTGGAGTATAAGTCGCATTTTTTGGGGAAATTTATTTGATAAAACCCAACACTAAGAATAGACATTTGAAAGGCAATTTAAAATAAATAAAGAATAGTGAACAACAGGCTGAATAAGTGTATGTTATATGAGGCATAAATAACCAACTGAGAACGTGCCTGGTATGTTAACGTAACATATTATGGTAAGAGTTATTCAAATAACTATAACATATAGAACATGCTATACGTTTACCAAACAATCTGTCACTCCTAATCGCTAAATCCCATGAAATCTTATACGTCTAGTCTCTTACGTGAATGAGCTAAATAATATTATTTGATATTTTACGGTAATGTGTTAATAATTTCACACATAAGTCGCTCCTGAGTATAAGTCGCACCCCCGGCCAAACTATGAAAAAAACTGCGACTTATAGTCCGAAAAATACGGGACTCCTGGGGAACTCCTGAATAAATAGAGGGACGCGGGAGCTGTACCTTAGAGCGCAGGGCAAGACTGTGTATAAGTGTGCAGCTCCATGCGTTCTCCTCATGAGCTAAATTGAACTCTGTCTCTGCATGATTCCTTGCTTTTTGTCTGTTTAATAGATGTCATCAGTGTTTGAACCTGACAGCTACGTAGCGTCGCTTCTTCTTACGCGCTACTGCCCAACACTGTGTTTGCTCACTTTTGCTAGAGAATTGTGGTCAACATAGTCGAAGAGCTGTTGGAAGATCAAGATGCCGTTGGAGGGAACGTGTAGTGACAGCACAAGTGTATAATCTAGAGTCTAGACTCTAGATTATTACAATTTGTTGCTAAAAGACGGGAAAAAATGTTCAGTGGTACCTCAACTTTCAAGCTCAAAATCAGTTCCACGACCAAGCTTGTAAGTCAAAATATTCCTATCTCAAATCGGCCCTACCCATTGAAATTAATTCAAATCAATTGAATCCATGCTTGGCTCCCCTTAAAACGGTACGATTTAAACACTCAAAAGGCAATACAAACTTCTAGATAAGAAATATTATATCAACAATAGTAAGTCGGGGTACTCGTAAGTTGAGGTACGACTGTATTTTAGTTGTTCAGTCACTGTATTGGCAATGAAATACAAACAAATTGACAACACACCAAACAAAAAAAGACTCAAGGCGAATGTTCTGCGCAGTTATAAACTGAAAAAAAATTTAAACTACATGTTTGTTGTTTTTTACTTTTGCAAATATTTTATTTTACAATGCTTTACAATTTTGTTTGGATTTTTTTTCCCCCAAACTCTTTACATGTATTTTTTGTTTGTGTGACTTGCGTTTATAAAAGAAAAACCATTTAAATACAAGTGTACAAAACTAAATAGTACTTTATGAAACTGGAAAACACATGTAAATGTTAATTTTACAATGTAATTGCAAACATACTTAAATAATTGATATTTGGACAATCGTCCATTGATTCAGAATTGTCCAAGTCCCAATCGTGATTAATCGAATATATCATATTTCCCACACCTAATAAAAGGGCACAAAATCTAAGCTCAAGCGAGTCACAAATTGTTTTTACATTTTAACTCCCAGCTGTTGTCACTTCGTTGCCTCTCCTTAATATTCTTATACGGAAAATATACATTCATCCAAGCTGAG
Organism: Nerophis lumbriciformis; assembly: GCF_033978685.3. Lineage (NCBI taxonomy): Eukaryota > Metazoa > Chordata > Actinopteri > Syngnathiformes > Syngnathidae > Nerophis > Nerophis lumbriciformis. The sequence continues at coordinate 42,119,982 of NC_084553.2, read as the reverse complement.
AAAATATAATATTTACCCACACTCCTTCTCAGCTAAAAACACTGTCATACTTAAGCATACTTGCCAACCCTCCCGATTTTCCCGGGAGACTCCCGAATTTCAGTGGCCCTCCCGAAAATCTCCCGGGGCAACCATTCTCCCGAATTTCTCCCTATTTCCACCCTGACAACATTATTGGGGGCGTGCCTTAAAAGCACTGCCTTTAGCGTCCTCTCTCACCTGAAAAGGAGACTATTATATACAGTATGTCTCTGTTATCCATAGGTTTATCTATAACCCATAAAGTAGGCAGGCACGGAGCTATTTCTCAGCGTGTGTTTATTCCAGCCGGCACGTTCATACACTGACACACAACATCCGGATTCCCATCATGCATTGCTTCAAAACTATGGCAAGTAGTAATGTCCAAAAACATAACAGAGACGAAGCAGAAGAACTAAGAAGAGACATGGCGACGACGAGTAAGAAAAAGTACGCTTGCAAGTTTCAAAATGATTAGAAAAAATAATTTCAGTTCATCCAGGACAGCTCGAAGGGGAAGGGGTATGCTGCCTGCACACTTTGTAGATCAGACTTTTATGTGTGTGTATATGTGTAAATAAATGAACATTGAAATTCAAGTATTTCTTTTATATATATATATATATATATATATATATATATATATATATAATAAAATAAATATATATATATATATATATATATATATATATATATATATATATATATATATATATATATATATATATATATATATATATATATATATAGCTAGAATTCACTGAAAGTCAAGTATTTATTTTATATATATATATATATATATATAAGAAATACTTGAATTTCAGTGAATTCTAGCTATAAATATACTCCTCCCCCCTAAATATGACTTAAGATTGTTATAAAATAACATCAAGTTTTGCGCTGAGGTATGTGCCACATGGATGAAGTGTGAACAAAAGAAGTAGCTGTGGAATGCATTTCTATAAGGCTATACCAGGGGTAGGGAACCTATGGCTCTCAAGCCAGATGTAGCTCTTTTGATGACTGCATCTGGCTCTCAGATAAATCTTAGCTGACATTGCTTAACACGATAAGTAATGAATAATTCTGCTGGTAATCAGTGTTAAAAATAACGTTCAAAATATAAAACGTTCTCATGCATTTTAATCCATCCATCCGTTTTCTACCGCACCTGTTCAAGAAGCCACATTAATGGTAAGAAGTTTTATATTTATTATTGGTTAGCTTCAGAATAACAATGTTATTAAAAAGAATAAGACACTTATTATACGCTAAAAATGTTGGTCTTACTAAAAATACACACATTTAGTTGTATTCAGTGTTAAAAAATATTTAATGGCTCTCACGGAAATACATTTTTTAATATTTGGCTTACATGGTTCTCTTAGCCTAAAAGGTTCCCGACCCCTGGACTATACTGTATGTAAGTTTCAAATCAATGTGCTGTTTGCTATTTATATACTGAGCGATGACTAATGCAATAATAATATTGGTTGAATCACCCACAGTGGCACATATCACATATATAAACACACATTTCTTTACCTACATGTTATCTTTGGTAAATATTTCCAAAGATGCCATTAGGACCGAAGCATTGTCTTCTGTCCTAATAATTTCCGAAAATGTTTTTGTTCTGACGTCATTACTATTTCTCTGGGAAGAAAACACAAGCTTGACCACATTAGCTATACAAACTGTGAAATGCACTCTGTGGCTAAATGTATTACAAAGGCAGTGATTCATCAACGATGTGTTATTTAACAGCACATATTAAATATTCACCGGCAGCTGAGAGCAGGCAAACTGAAAAAAAAAAAAATCTCAGAGATGGTGACTGGTGGTGTATTGTGCGACTTTTTTTTAGAAACAAGAGAGAAGATACAGGAAACATTGAAAGGAAAAAAATAAATTCCCGACTAGATAAATGCATAAAGTATACAGCAATCTAGACAGAGATACTGTATTTTGAATTGTGCTCTGTCATTGTCTGGTGACTAGTAAAGGGTGTACTGTACCCCGCCTTGAACTTAAAGTCAGCTTGGTCAGGGTTCAGCTATAACGTGAACCTGAACAAGACAAATGGTAGAAAATAAATGAATGAGTTGCCCATAAAATATCATACTAGAGATGTACGGAGCCCGATCATTGGATCAAATCGGGGGCCGATATTTGATTTTTTAATGGTAAACAATCGGCTGTTGTGATGCCGAGAACAGCCGTTCTTTACAGCAGCTGTGTCCCAGTGTAGCTAAAGATGGCTCTCACGTGAAAGAATATTTCAAAAAAAGAATGATGCTCAGGGAGACAAAATTAAATGCCTGAGTTCCTTGTTAAAGGCATGCAGAAGTTGCATGAATTAAAGGAGGGTGCGCGTCTTGTCAGAACATCGGCTCCAATTTAAGAGCAAGCAGCAACGAACAGTGCAAATACGATTCGATGCAATTCCATGCAGATGGAAAGCTTTGCATGGTGAAAAGAAAATTAAATGTATAATGTATCATGTCAGAACAATGTCATGTGGTTATTTTTTAAATAGACACATACAAAACAGGCGGCGCCTGAATTAATTATGAGCGAATAGTAGAAATATCAACTTCAAGGTATTGGAATCCATAAACTTGAAGAAAAGAAGATGTAAAAAAATCACTTTTGCAAAAGCCTGGTGTTTACTTTTGTTTGTTCAGGTAGCAACAATTAAATACAGAAAAATAAAGCAAGAAAGCTGTGCATCAAGTAGAGGTGTTGTAACACAAGTGCAAATTACAATTAAGTGCGTCCGTGTAACAAAAAAAAGCAGCTCCAGCGTAGAAGCTCAAATACTTTATTTGTTTACTATTTCGAATGCATTAAAAAATACATCCGTCATCATGTTTTTCATTATGATTGTAAACAATAGGCAACATTAAAAAAAAAGTGCAGTTCCCTCTCATGTGGCGTTCACTTGAAAATATAAATGATGATGAATCACTTCTGGGTTAAAGCTTAACCTGGAAGATGCGCACATTTGTTACACAGACTGTGATCTCAATGAGAGGCGGCCATCTTCGCTTCAAAACAGAACTTTTTACACCCGTAATATATACACACATATATAAACATATATACATTCATATATATATATATATATATATATATATATACATATATATACATACATATATGAACATATATACATACATATATATATATATATATATATATATATATATATATATATATATATACAATCGGTTATCGGTTTGTATCGAGGGTTAATATTTACACCTCTAATGTAAACAGTCGCGATCAAAAGTTTACATACCCTTGTAAAGAACATGATGTCATGGCTGTCTTGAGTTTCCAATAATTTCTACAACTCTTATTTTTTTGTGATAGAGTGATTGGAGCACGTACTTGTTGGTCACAAAAAACATTGATGAAGTTTGGTTCTTTTATGAATGTATTATGGGTCTACTGAAAATGTGACCAAATCTGCTGGGTCAAAAGTATACATACAGCAACGTTAATATTTGGTTACATGTCCCTTGGCAAGTTTCACTGCAATAAGGCGCTTTTGGTAGTCATCCACAAGCTTCTGGCAAGCTTCTGGTTGAATTGTTGACCACTCCTCTTGACAAAATTGGTGCAGTTCAGCTAAATGTGTTGGTTTTCTGACATGGACTTGTTTTTTCAGCATTGTCCATACATTTAAGTCAGGACTTTGGGAAGGCCATTCTAAAACCTTAATTCTAGCCTGATTTAGCCATTCCTTTACCACTTTTGACGTGTGTTTGGGGTCATTGTCCTGTTGAACACCCAACTGCGCCCAAGACCCAACCTCAGAGCTGATGATTTTAGGTTGTCCTGAAGGTAATCCTCCTTTTTCATTGTCCCATTTAAAACACCAGTTTCATCGGCAGAAAAACAGGCCCAGAGCATAATACTACCACCACTATGCTTGACAGTAGGTTGGTGTTCCTGGGATTAAAGGCTTCACCTTTTTTCCTCCAAACATATTGCTGGGTATTGTGGCCAAACAGCTCAATTTTTGTTTCATCTGACATCACATGAACAAAGATAAGACCTTCTGGAGGAAAGTTCTGTGGTCAGATGAAACAAAAATGTAGGACAAGCTAACCAACTAAATCTGTTTTGCGTCTCAGCATAGTTTGTAAGCCTTTTAAGGCTGCTACACACTGGGCTCATTAGCTCAATATGGCTATCGCTAGCAAGCATGTCCAAGGTATCTAGAGATTTAGAGAGATGTAGTTTATCTAAAAAGGGACAATGCATATATTAATGAACATTTGACATGTAAATATTAGCCATTGGCTAATTTCCATCTCTAGTCCCCTGGCAAGTTGATGTTAAAATTAAAGTTACGAAGTTACTCTGCTCTAACGATTGTAAATTTGATAAAGACTACAAAATATGTTGAAGAAAGGCTATAGAAGGCTATAAAATATTTTGCAACACACAAACTATAAAGTATACACTTGGCTTGGACGATGGAGCAGCATGAAGGAGCACTGCCGAACCACACCGCACAGCGTGAACAAACTGGAAGTTACTGAATAAAAATGTTACTAAATCAATCAATCAATCAAAGTTTATTTATATAGCCCTTAATCACAAGTGTCTCAAAGGGCTGCACAAACCACAACGACATCCTCTGCTCAGATCTCACATCAGGGCAAGAAAAAACTCAACCCAATGGGATAGAATGAGAAACCGAGAATAACGCAATCAGTATTTTATGGACCCCTAAGGCCACATTATATCGGACTTCGAGTGTCGTTCTTCTTGGAAAGACATTTTCTCCGATGATGGACATATTTTTCAACCAATCTTGCTCACATTGTACAAACCCCGTTTCCATATGAGTTGGGAAATTGTGTTAGATATAAATATAAACGGAATACAATGATTTGCAAATCCTTTTCAACTCATATTCAGTTGAATATGCTACAAAGACAACATATTTGATGTTCAAACTGATAAACTTTTTTTTTTTTTTGCAAATAATCATTAACTTTAGAATTTGATGCCAGCAACACGTGACAAAGAAGTTGGGAAAGGTGGCAATAAATACTGATAAAGTTGAGGAATGATCATCAAACACTTATTTGGAACATCCCACAGGTGAACAGGCAAATTGGGAACAGGTGGGTGCCATGATTGGGTATAAAAGTAGATTCCATGAAATGCTCAGTCCTTCACAAACAAGGATGGGGAGAGGGTCACCACTTTGTCAACAAATGCGTGAGAAAATTGTTGAATAGTTTAAGAAAAACCTTTCTCAACCAGCTATTGCAAGGAATTTAGGGATTTCACCATCTACGGTCCGTAATATCATCAAAGGGTTCAGAGAATCTGGAGACATCACTGCACGTAAGCAGCTAAGTCCGTGACCTTCGATCCCTCAGGCTGTACTACATCAACAAGCGACATCAGTGTGTAAAGGATATCACCAAAAGGGCTGAGGAACACTTCAGAAACCCACTGTCAGTAACTACAGTTGGTCGCTACATCCGTAAGTGCAAGTTAAAACTCTCCTATGCAAGGCGAAAACCGTTTATCAACAACACCCAGAAACGCCGTCGGCTTCGCTGGGCCTGAGCTCATCTAAGATGGACTGATACAAAGTGGAAAAGTGTTCTGTGGTCTGACGAGTCCACATTTCAAATTGTTTTTGGAAACTGTGGACGTCGTGTCCTCCGGACCAAAGAGGAACAGAACCATCCGGATTGTTATAGGCGCAAAGTTGAAAATGCAGCATGTGTGATGGTATGGGGGTGTATTAGTGCCCAAGACATGGGTAACTTACACATCTGTGAAAGCGCCATTGATGCTGAAAGGTACATATAGGTTTTGGAGCAACATATGTTGCCATCCAAGCAACGTTACCATGGGCGCCCATGCTTATTTCAGCAAGACAATGCCAAGCCACGTGTTACATCAACGTGGCTTCATAGTAAAAGAGTGCGGGTACTAGACTGGCCTGCCTGTAGTCAAGACCTATCTCCCAATGAAAATGTGTGGCGCATTATGAAGCCTAAAATACCTTACGGAGAGCCCCGGACTGTTGAACAACTTAAACTGTACATCAAGCAAGAATGGTAAAGAATTCCACTTGAGAAGCTTAAAAAATGTGTCTCCTCAGTTCCCAAACGTTTACTGAGTTTTGTTAAAAGGAAAGGCCATGTAACACAGTGGTGAACATGCCCTTTCCCAACTACTTTGGCACGTGTTGTAGCCATGAAATTCTAAGTTAATTATTATTTGCAAAAAAAAATAAAGTTTATGACTTTGAACATCAAATATCTTGTCTTTGTAGTGCATTCAACTGAATATGGGTTGAAAAGGATTTGCAAATCATTGTATTCCGTTTATATTTACATCCAACACAATTTCCCAACTCATATGGAAACGGGGTTTGTACAGACATGCACTTGTTTGTCCCCTAAAAGTGTGTACTAAATTGTGTGGTGTATTGACACCCTGAAGTTGCATTGGGTGCATTGAGTTGCGTAAGAAATTCCGAGTCCATCCGTGTCATGGGGGTCAAATTTCGGTGAATGATAACAGCACAAATGTGTGGTGTCTGTTTCAGAGAAATAATAGCACAGGCAACATGGTAGCCATGCATGTTTAAAAAGTTGCAGATGTATGTGTGCTGCAATTCAAGAACAATTAATTACACAAACAACACATGACAGGATATAGGTGACACCCTTAAATGACCACAACCCATACAATGACGCTATGTTGGTCAATTAACAATGTCTCACATTCATATATAACAGAGGCAGAGTTAATTATTCCACTGGATGTAACTTTAGAACACATATCTAAAAGCATCAGCCCCTGAGAGCTCTCATCGTGTCATTCCAATACCTCTGTAGTTTCAGTCTTTGGTAGACAAGTGTGTGTATGTGTGTAAAATAACAACTGACTCTTTTGAAGTCTACTCTTTCCTGTTGTTGTCAAAGTGGAATAGGATTGTTGAAAGCCAGAAAAGTGTCTCCTAATTGCCTGAGAGGCGTTCTGACTGAATTAATAGAAGTGGGTAGCAGCACGATTGATGCAGCGAGTCTGGATCTACTCAATGTGAGCGTCATTGGACACAATCTAATGAGATACAATACAAGAATGTGCTTTAATAATGGCAATGTTGCTCAGTTTTGATTGACATTGTCAAAGAGGTTATTAATGTAACAAAAAATGTAATAGTAAATGTACTTTTTACCCTTGCATAGATAACCAAAATAGTGGACACATCTGTAAAAGTAAAAAAAAAAGTGATATGGTGAGAATGGATTTTAGTGCATCATAACCCCAGGATGAATGAGTGAACAATATGTGTAAAGACGAGACATTCAATATTGTTCCTACATGCACATCACCGGTGACGGAGTAGCATGCTCCATGCTGTTTAGGTCACGCAATTTGCATCCAGCAACTGCCATCATAAAGCAAACTATAAGACTTGTAGATAGAAAAAGAAGAACATGGAAGAGAAGAGAGAAGAAGTGTAAAACGAGCAACGTTCTGTCACTGAGTGAAATGCCACCCGGTCTGTCACATATCTCTACAATATTAATTACACTATGCCACACTGCTAAATAATGAAACAGTCCTATTTAACCAAACTGAATTATTTAGACGCTGCTTGGCCTCGTGTATATAACCGGATCAATAAGCAGCGAGGCAAAGGTAATAAAATTCCAAAGGAAACCTAGAGGAGAATGATGGGACTCACCAGCATTTACAGCTAACACATTGTTCAGGGCAGGTGTATTGAGAAATTAGCTTTACAATTAGCATGGTTGACTAAAGATGATCTAAAATATATGTACAGTAGTGAAATCAGTTATCGATAACTTCAACTTCTTATTGTATTTTGGATGTTTTTTACTACAATACAACTGGTATTGGGGCAAGAACAATATTATTTTTACAAGCATCCAATTTAATGCAGTTCCCAATTGATTGACACATGTGTTGTGTTTTTCTTTAAAATCTGTTGGTTCTTGTTTTAACAGGGAGAAACTCGAAAGATATGCCAATAATTGTTAGCGATTTAAGCTTAACTTCTTTAGTCATCTTGTGTGAGATTGTATTCACAATCAGCCACAATCTTGTTTTGACAATCATGAGAAAGTCTGACCATCAAGAGAATACTTGGAGAACTACGACCAGTTGACAGCTACCAATTCAACACTTGGGTTCGGTAGGCTGTACAAAAATACAAAACGTGACACGAAGATTGTGCCTAGCTCTTGGTCCAGACTTAACATGCACATTGGCTAAGTGCTGAGAGAGGAAACAAGGTTGAGCCAGTAGTGACATTGTGCTTCTACTGAATGCTTGTTTGTGCTCAACATTTTGGATGCTTTAGTAAGCACAGCCCAGTTTGAGCAGCAGAGTTTGTGTGTGTTGGCTGGACACAAAAATCCTCTACCTGACTAATCACCCCTGCCTTTCACAACTCCCTAGAAAATCAATGTAGGCAAAAAGTTAAAATACCTCATTTAGAAATAAATCTCACAGTAAATAATTGTAAAGTGTTGCCTGCGATGCAGTTGTGGGGTTCGGTTGGAAAAGATTTACTCACCCAGGAAGAAGGAAGAGCCCTAAAGGCTAGGGAACTAGTTCACCACAGTATTCTAAATTGATGTCTATGCCTGGCTCTAAATATCTCTATCTAAATCAAAGGCAATTAAATAAAGACTGTCCATAAGCAAGCATATTTGCAAGAACATGCTGAAGCAATCCATAGCGCTAACAGTAAAGCCATTTTGACCAATCTAAAGCCTGAAGAAAACCATTACAGGAAAAAGAACAACAACCAATGACAAATGGTGTCAGAAGTGAGATGGCAAGTTAAGAGGCCATCCATAGCCTGGGTCACCTTCTGCATGTCATCACTAAGGTTCTGTACACATTATGGTTCCAAGCCCATGCTTTATGATCAGACTGCAGGGTTTTCAACCAAAATTATCTAATTCAAGTACTCAACAAGTTCTGTAAAAATTGTGTCAGAGACAGGATGCTTAGCTGGGAGGTCAGCATCTGGACAGGTGACTCAATTGAGTCCCAATAATTGGAAAAAGTATTGTACCTGGTAGGGCTACAACATTTTGAAAAAAGACCTACTTGCGATTTTTCTCTTCAAAAATTGTGATTTTACAATTCTATTTTCATTTTTTTAAATGTATACATGACAATAAAAATAAATAACACGCGACGAAAGAAATATTTCTTTAAACTGTAAATCAAAATATTTGTGTCTTTAGGTGCCACACATTACCGTATTTTTCGGACTATAAGTCGCTCCGGAGTATAAGTCGCACCGGCCGAAAATGCATAATAAAGAAGGAAAAAAACATATACAAGTCGCACTGGAGTATAAGTCGCATTTTTGGGGGAAATTTATTTGATAAAACCCAACACCAAGAATAGACATTTGAAAGGCAATTTAAAATAAATAAAGAATAGTGAACAACAGGCTGAATAAGTGTACGTTATATGACGCATAAATAACCAACTGAGAATGTGCCTGGTATGTTAAAGTAACATATTATGGTAAGAGTCATTCAAATAACTATAACATATAGAACATGCTATATGTTTACCAAACAATCTGTCACTCCTAATCACTAAATCCCATGAAATCTTATACGTCTAGTCTCTTACGTGAATGAGCTAAATGATATTATTTGATATTTTACAGTAATGTGTTAATAATTTCACACATAAGTCGCTCCTGAATATAAGTCGCACCCCCGGCCAAACTATGAAAAAAACTGCGACTTATAGTCCGAAAAATACGGTACAACAATATACAATAATTTAATTTAAAAAATATTTGGCTGTATGCTTTTGTCTACATCGTGCTTTTAAACTGAAGAAATAACAAATACAATTATACAGTGATTATAATGTAGTTATACTATATAAAAATAATGCAAGTAACTATTTAAAAGGATATACACTTTTATTTCTAATTACTGTAGAATTGTTTACATTGTACTGTAATTGGAAGGTAAAAAACTTTTACTCATCCTAAATAAACAAACTTACAAAAAAATTAAATGGACTCCCATTTCTGTAAGCAAAAACTTAACTTATGTAAATATTAAACATCTCAAAGTTCCTTTTTTTCTGTTCTCAGTTGGAAAAAGAAGGTCGGACGTTGTCTTTTGGACTACGTTTACACTGCAGGCCAAAGTGGTCCAAATCAGATTTTTTTGAGATCTGATTTTTTTCAAACTGACTGTTTACACTGCACGTAAAATGTGATCTTTTATCAGACTCCAGTGTAAACGCGCACAGGCCCCAGTGTGGCCCCAATCTGGCCTCGACGTCACTTGTATGCACACTTGGATAAAGTAGAAAAAAAAGGAAGTTGACCAGATTCCATAAATGAACAAGGAAGTGGCTACTACTACTACAAAATAAAATAAAAGTCGCCACAATAGATATGGTCGCTACACCTTAAAAATTAGTGTTTTTCTACGTGAAAATACATTAAAGTATTATAATGTATGAATGGATATATATAATGTAATATATTTGGGAGGGTTATAATCGTTTTATGGCTGTCAAGTAGAAGAGACATGCACATCAGTGGGGATCAACGGTAGCTTCATATTTCAACTCACATGTAACAAATACGCTACAGCGTATTTCTTCGAAATCAAAATCAAAAATATATATTCAAGTATTACATATAACCTATTATTTGCCCACTATTGACTAGTGATGCACAGAAAATTTGGCCTTTAAAATGGACTTTGCTCACCGAAACCAAATGTTCCATCCATCTATTTTCTACCGCTTGTCCCCTCTTGTCGCGGAAGTGACTGGAGCCTATCCCAGCTGCACTCGGGTGGAAGGCGGAGTACACCCTGGACAAGTCGCCACCTCATCACAGGGCCAACACAGACAGACAACATTCACACTCACATTCACACACTTGGGCTAATCCCCGGGTGCATGTCTTTGGAGGTGCGGAGTACCCCGAGGGAATCCAGGCACACGGGGAGAACATGCAAACTCCACACAGAAATACCCTGAACCCGGGGATTGAACCCATAACCTTCTTTTTTGAGGCACCAGCACTGACCCCTCTTTCAATGTGCTGCAGAAACTGGAAGTTGTGATGAAGTACCCATAGTTTGTTGCCATCACGTGATCACGGCATTCTCTCTTGTTGGTTAATGAGCTCATATTGCCCATCTGATTTGAAGCTTAAATATTACCACAACGGGACATTTGGCTTTGTAATCATATTGTTTTTTTTCCACCTAACTTTTGTTACTTTGCGACACTATTCACTGGCGAGTCATGAGTAGGGAGGCTGTTTCTGCTTCTTGTGTGTGTAAAGCTGGCGCTCTGTCTACCAAGACAAAGCTTGTGAGTGACTGAAAAGAGGGCTCACTGTGATCAGTTAATTTGACTACTAAATAAACGCGCTCAGGTGCGGAGAGTGATGCAAAGAGTGAGATCTCTTTCTCCTTGTTTAAAAGTGACAGACGAACAAACGTGAGGCTCAGAAATTCTGGTTGGCAAACATATCTGTCCGAGTAAATCAATCAATCAATCAATCAATTAATTCCTTTATTGTCATTGTCATAACAACACTTAAGTCATACATGAACAACAAGATTTTGTTTGAGCTTTGTCCGGCGGCATAGAAACTGCATTGATGTGCAGGTTGACAATAGTTTACATTTTAGCATTTTAGCATTGTCAGGAAGATCGCGATAAGAGGGACGTGGGGGTGGGAACAGTCATATGTCTGATGGGTGTTACGTTACGTAATGCAATGTCCAGAGCACAATTATTGAGGTGGTGAAGAGTGAGGTAATAAGATGGTCCGGGGCAGCAAAGGGGCAGGCTGTTCATTTAGCAGTCTCATAGCCTGGGGATACAGACTGTGAGACATTCTGGTGGTCCTGGCGCGAATCGATCTATACCTCCTTCCAGAGGGTAGCAGGTTGAAGAGGCCATGTGCTGGGTGGTATCTGTCCTTTAGGATGTTGTGTACTCGCTTTAGGCAGCGAGTTGTGTACATGGCACTCATCTCTGGGAGTATCCTCCTTGTAATTTTCCCCGCCGCTTTAACCACTCGCTGGAGGGCCTGTTGGTTCGCTTTAGTGCAGCTAGCAAACCACACTAAAAATCCGTAAGTGAGGACACTGCTGATGGCACAGTTGTAAAAGTTAACCATTGATTTCTGCGGAATGTTTGCCCATTTTAGTTTCCTCAAAAAAAAAGACGTTGTTGAGCCTTTCCGACTGTAGAAGCAGTTTTAATGTCCCAGCATAGATCTTCTGTTATGTTCACCACTAAGAATTTGAAATGCTTGACCCTTTCTACGAGATTGTTATTAATTAAAAGTGGAGGGTGTTTGTTCTGCCCTTTCCTGCGGAAGTCTACAATTAGTTCTTTGGTTTTGTTAGTGTTAAGAACCAAGTTATTGTTAGCACACCATGAAGCCAGCTGTTGGACCTCTGCATTGTATGCTGTCTCATCATTATTACTGATGAGCCCAAGCTCATCAGTAATAAAAAAAAAATCTCCTCTGAGTTTCTTTAAAAATGGTGTTAGAAGTGGGTTGCTTACATGAGGCGCCATCCATGGTATGCCCAAAAGGTGGAACCCTCAAGACAGGCAACCCTTGTTGTATTCACCCCATTGATGGGTGAAACACAAGAAGGATTGTAACATAGTCTTTGCATGCACATACTGTAGACTGGGGAAGTCAGCAAAAGAGCAAAGTGCATTAAAAACTATATTCCTTTAACGGGTGAAAAGTAAGGTACACGAGAAGATGTGTATGCTTTTTTTTTTCAAAACAAAGAGAAGAGGAAGAAATGTTTTGGGCTTAAATGTAAGCGCTAGATGAGAAATACAAGTATTTTGATATAAATTGCAGTTAACAAGGAGGGGGTAAGAGAGACCACACTGACCACAAAAACAGCTTGCTTGCAAATCACATATACATAATGAAAGGAAACTAGCTGAAGGAAATGGGAAATTTCCATATGCTTTTTTTTGCATGTGCATCACTTGCTGAACCAAATACTGTATAATGTACATACATGAGTATATGGAGCAATTACATCTCTACTTTCCACAATTGTCCTCTGTGAAGAACACATCCTTCTCTTCAATGTCTAAGAGTGAATCACCGTTAATTTAAGAATAAAAGCATAGTTGTAAGCTTTGCTTGGAGCCACAACAAATTTTACATGTCTGGTTGCGTGTCTTTAGGGCCGTGTAAATTGATCAAGGCTCCGCTCAAGTGTAGCGCGCTAATGCTTAATGTACCAAAGGCAAGAAACCATCTACCAGCCTTCATTAAACGCTCGCACACACCAAATGATGCTTGACTACTTCCTTAGGTTATATCTCTGTGCAAAATACACGCAATGCTTTTCTGTGTAATACGGTTAATTAGCTTATTAAATTCTCTGATGAAAGAGCTTCACAACATTAACTGGGATTTTCAAGGCTTTTTTGTACGCAGCTGCTCTGGTCCACCCCCTTTTTTCTGCTGAGGTACAGTGAGAGGTGGCGTAAAATTAAAATGATATTAATATTTTCAGGAAACTAAGCCTCCAATGGAAGGCAAAACTTATAATTTAGAATCTCTGTCATTTATCATATTATGCAGAACCTCAACGTAACTTTCAAGACTAGGCATGGGCACCAAAACCTGGTAATGGTAGTAACCAGACAGAAAAAAAGAAGTAGCTCGTGATGCCTCATGTTGGTGCAGGCTCAGCCAAGTGCTTGAAGGTAATATTGTCCAAGTAACATCTTGTTAGTGATGTAGCATGCCAACAGAAAAACACAGAGTCTGGTGCTCTATTTAAACCATACTTGCCAACCCTCCCGAATTTTCCGGGAGACTCCCGAAATTCAGCGCCTCTCCCGAAAACCTCCCGGGACAAATATTCTCCCGAAAATCTCCCGATTTTCAGCCGGACCTGAGTGAGGACAGCCTTTTTTTCATGACGGGAGGACAACTGGGTGACAAGAAATAAATCATCCAGACTAGAGATAAATTGTATTATTATGTTTATCTTACCTACAAATAAATATATTTATTAATTTAAAAAAAAAATTAAATACATTTTTACTATATTTTGCTAAAAACATCAAAATTAATTGTATTTTATCCGACTCCTTATTACATCGAGGCAATATAATTATACATTAAAATAAACGTATTTGAAATAATTAATTTTAAATTATCATATTAATTCATTTAAAATTACCATATTTAATTATTAAAATAATTGCTTGTTTATCAACAACTTTAGCATTTTATTCATTACATTTTGAAGCTCTCAGAAGCCAAGTTATGTTATATTCCTTAATATGTATGTATGCAAGTTTGAAGTATCAATTATCTAAATACAGTTGTGTTTGCATATTTTCAGGATGTATATATATATATATATATATATATATATATATATATATATATATATATATATATATATATATATGTGTGTGTATATGTATGAAATACTTGACTTGGTGAATTCTAGCTGTCAATATACTCCTCCCCTCTTAACCACGCCCTCAACCACGCCCTGCCCTACCCCGACCACGCCCCCACCCCCCACCTCACGAAATCGGAGGTCTCAAGGTTGGCAAGTATGATTTAAACGTTATTGCCAACTTTACCACACAGCGCTAGCCAGTAGCCAAAACAATAACACAGCTAATGATGGGAACCGTTCACATTTGAACCGATACGGTACTGATTCCAGGTACTAAACGGTACCAATTTTCTGTATTTTGTGTGTGTTAATAAATATTAATTGTTTTTGATTATAATTTTTTTTTTTTTTATTGCAACATTTAATAATGATCTGATTATGATAACTGCTGTCCAGTTCTCATATCTTGTTTCATTTTCACATTTCTGAGTCTCATTGGCAGGTATGACACTAAGTTGCAATTGCAGTTGCAAGTCCAAGACGTTAGATGGCAGTAGTGTATAATTTATGGTGTGTTGGCTAGTTCAGTGTTTGCTTTGAGTTGCGTCCTACAAAGTGTTAATGCTGTAAGTGTTGCATTTATTACGCACCAGCTGTTTCATCTTAGTTGTAGTTTTCATCAACAAATTTAAAGTTGTTGAAATTCCCATGTAAAATGGCTAATAAGCATTAGTAGTAGATCAATAGCAATGCCAATGGATATTAGCATCAAACTAGCACATTTTTGGAAAAGTGGAGCCTTACTTCATATACGTAAAAATGTACCGGATTCAGTACCCATACCTAAACACACCACATCCTTGTTATGCTCCAATGACAGTTATGGCAAGCGAGGTTGCAGTTACAAACCCCCAGAATCATGAGCATTAACATTACAACACCATCAAGTCGTTTTTTGCACGTTCTCTGTGTTCTGTATTGTTGGAACTGCAAAGACGGATGATGGAGCGAGAATATTTCATCTGTGTGCATGTCAGTGTATTTAGACCGTCAGAAAAAACAATATTAGACATATTGTCTATACAGCGATGACATTTTATAATTGTATAGCTGCTGGATGACTTAAAGGGCTGATTGAAACCAATTTAATGGATTTGTTTAGTTGTCTGCTGACTTTTTTAAAGGGTGTTTTTTGTTTCCTACAGAAGATATGTTATTGTGGTATATATCCTATATGAAAAATATTTTGGCAATATGTATTTTCTTTCACCATCTCAGTACCGCAGCGCCTCCCAGAGCGCACCTTCAGCGTGCTAAAAATAGGTTCTGTTGTCTAAATCACACTTCACACTACAGGGGAAACTTTTGAATATCGTGTAAAAGTCCATTCATGTCAGCAATTCAACTTCAAATGTGAAACTAATACTTGATATAAACTAATTACATGTAAAGTGAGATATGTCAAGCCTTTATCTCTTATCATTTGGATGATTATGGCTTACAGTTTTTGAAACCCCCAAATTTTCTGAGATTTTCAATTACAGGTTTTAGTAAGCCTTAATCATCAATGTTATTTTAAAAGAAGGCTTGAAATATCTTAAAGGCTTACTGAAACCCACTACTACCGACCACGCAGTCTGATAGTTTATATATCAATGATGAAATCTTAACATTGTAACACATGCCAACACGGCCGGGTTAGCTTACTAAAGTGCAATTTTAAATTTCGCGCAAAATATCCTGCTGAAAACGTCTCAGTATGATGATGTCAGCGCGTGACGTCACGGATTGTAGAGGACATTTTGGGACAGCATGGTGGCCAGCTATTAAGTCGTCTGTTTTCATCGCAAAATTCCACAGTATTCTGGACATCTGTGTTGGTGAATCTTTTGCAATTTGTTCAATGAACAATGGAGACAGCAAAGAAGAAAGCTGTAGGTGGGAAGCGGTGTATTGCGGCCGACTGCAGCAACACAAACACAGCCGGTGTTTCATTGTTTACATTCCCGGAAGATGACAGTCAAGCTCTACCATTGGCCTGTGGAGAACTGGGACAACAGAGACTCTTACCAGGAGGACTTTGAGTTGGATACGCAGATGCGGTACCGTGAGTACGCAGCTGCGGCTTCCAAACATTTGATCGCTTGCCCGTACGTGCGTGCCGCTACGTGCATGTCACGTACGTAACTTTGGGGACTTTGGGGAAATATATGTGCTGTATGAGCTTTGGGGATGTGAACAGTACTTTGGGCTGTGGGATTGAGTGTGTTGTGCAGGTCTTTGATTTGTATTGGTGGGTTATATGGACGGGAGGGGGGAGGTGTTTGTTATGCGGGATTAATTTGTGGCATATTAAATATAAGCCTGGTTGTGTTGTGGCTATGTCTTGTGTTTATTTACTGTTTTAGTCATTCCCAGCTGAATATCAGGTCCCACCCGCCTCTCACAGCATCTTCCCTATCTGAATCGCTCCCACTGCCCTCTAGTCCTTCACTCTCACTTTCCTCATCCACGGATCTTTCATCCTCACTCAAATTAATGGGGAAATCGTCGCTTTCTCGGTCCGAATCGCTCTCGCTGCTGGTGGCCATGATTGTAAACAATGTGCAGATGTGAGGAGGTCCACAACCTGTGACGTCACGCTACTCGTCTCCTACTTCCAGTACAGGCAAGGCTTTTTTATCAGCGACCAAAAGTTGCGAACTTTATCGTCGATGTTCTCTACTAAATCCTTTCAGCAAAAATACGGCAATATCGCGAAATGATCAAGTATGACACATAAAATGGACCTGCTATCCCCGTTTAAATAAGAAAATCGCATTTCAGTAGGCCTTTAAGTTGCCTATGTCATATTAGGGCTGGGCAATATGGTCGAAAAGTATTCACGATATACATTTTTTATATTAAACAAATAATTATTGATACTTTTAATTACTTATATAAGCTTGCCAATAAAGACAGTAAAACAATTTCTACTTACCAAGGGTGCTATTTATCATTGGAGAGAGTGTCTTGTAGCCAAGTAGAAAAAATGCGACCAAGGTAATAAAATAATTAAAGTAGATTTGAAGGTAGTTGCAGATTTGAGACACTAGATGGCAGTAGTGTATAAGCTATTGAACACTACTCAGTAGTTTGGGAAGCAACTAATTAAATTGACACTTTGGAAGTGTCAGGATGTTGCATCACTGTCTGCATTAAAACCAATCAAATTAGACATGTTTCTGTTATTGATTTATCAAGATATCACAGTTTCTCTTCTCACTCCATGTGATGTATCATGTTGTAATTGTATGCCCGTTCAAAATAATCTCAAACGATAATCAGAACCATGCAGAGAATCCATGGCAAGACAGAAAGGTGGCACAACCACACTAGTTATGAGAGTAGCGTACGTATGTGTGCGTGCTCCTTTAAGAATGGCAGAGTGTTGGGTGGGTGAAGTGAGTGGAAGGGTTAGGAGAGTGAGCGGTAGCATGCAGTAGTAGTGGCGACTGGCGAATGTGTCCGGTTGTGTCCAGTGGAAATAAGAATAAAGCAACCAAATTGTCACAAATCCGCAGCCTCGTCCTTCCGACCCTAAAGCGGAGATTAGCAGACCCATTGTCGGGTAAAGCGAAGGGTGTGACCCCAGACGAAAACATCGGCCCTGGAGGGAACGTCTCTCCTGCGCTCCTCCACTACGGTCTGGGATTAGGAGCCGAACAGCAGGAAAGGTGTAGTTGATACTGTTATGTGATTGGCTGTTAGCGTGTCCCCCCCCACTGCTCAGTGAATACTGTTAACTGATAAGCTGTTAGCGTGCCCCTCCCATTGCTCAGCGACACTTCCTGTCCGCGTGTGACTTCATTAAACAAATCTTGCTTCATAATTTCTGTTTTTTTCCGACCAAAAATATAAATATATGTGGAATATTTTTTGGACCACATTTCATATTGCTATCGATTATATATTCATATCAATATATATCGTGATATATATTGATATGGTATTATCGGGCCAGCTCTATGTCATGTATTAGTTTCATCTTGTGAATTTGATATCTGTTATGAACAAACCTTTGCACGATATTATATTTTTTGGTTTGGACCATATGATGCCATGTGTGAAAATGAGTGTCTCCATGGTGACATTCGGTATACATGGAAAAACCTATGTTAAATAAGGCGGTCTGCTTGTTATCAATTGTGCACGTAGTCATAGTCAATCACCTGCAACACACCCCCTGGTAGTACACACAATTGTATATGCACACGCTGTTTAGCATGTGTTATTTGGATCTTAAGGCCTAAGTGTATTACAAACCCCGTTCTCATATGAGTTGGGAAATTGTGTTAGATGTAAATATAAACGGAATACAATGATTTGAAAATCCTTTTCAACCCATATTCAATTGAATGCACTACAAAGACAAGATATTTGATGTTCAAACTCATAAACTTTATTTATTTGTTTTGCAAATAATAATTATCTTAGAATTTCATGGCTGCAACACGTGCCAAAGTAGTTGGGAAAGGGCATGTTCACCACTGTGTTACATCACCTTTTCTTTTAACAACACTCAATAAACGATTGGGAACTGAGGAAACTAATTGTTGAAGCTTTGAAAGTGGAATTCTTTCCCATTCTTGTTTTATGTAGAGCTTCAGTCGTTCAACAGTCCGGGGTCTCCGCTGTCCTATTTTACGCTTCATAATGCGGCACACATTTTTGATGGGAGACAGGTCTGGACTGCAGGCGGCCCAGGAAAGTACCCGCACTCTTTTTTACGAAGCCACGCTGTTGTAACACGTGCTGAATGTGGCTTGGCATTGTCTTGCTGAAATAAGCAGGGGCGTCCATGAGAAAGACGGCGCTTAGATGGCAGCATTTGTTGTTCCAAAACCTGTATGTACCTTTCAGCATTAATGGTGCCTTCACAGATGTGTAAGTTACCCATGCCTTGGGCACTAATGCACCCCCATACCATCACAGATGCTGGCTTTTCAACTTTGCGTCGATAACAGTCTGGATGGTTCGCTTCCCCTTTGGTCCGGATGACACGATGTCGAATATTTCCAAAAACAATTTGAAATGTGGACTCGTCAGACCACAGAACACTTTTCCACTTTGCAGGAGTCCATCTTAGATGATCTCAGGCCCAGAGAAGCCGGCAGCGTTTCTGGATGTTGTTGATAAATGGCTGTCACTTTGCATAGTAGAGCTTTAACTTGCACTTACAGATGTAGCGACAAACTGTATTTAGTGACAGTGGTTTTCTGAAGTGTTCCTGAGTCCATGTGGTGATATCCTTTAGAGATTGATGTCGGTTTTTGATACAGTGCCGTCTGAGGGATCGAAGGTCACGGTCATTCAATGTTGGTTTCCGGCCATGCCGCTTACGTGGAGTGATTTCTCCAGATTCTCTGAACCTTTTTATGATATTACGGACCGTAGATGTTGAAATCCCTAAATTTCTTGCAATTGCACTCTGAGAAAGGTTGTTCTTAAACTGTTTGACTATTTGCTCACGCAGTTGTGGACAAAGGGGTGTACCTTGCCCCATCCTTTCTTGTGAAAGACTGAGCATTTTTTGGGAAGCTGTTTTTATACCCAATCATGGCACTAACCTGTTCCCAATTAGCTTGCACACCTGTGGGATGTTCCAAATAAGTGTTTGATGAGCATTCCTCAACTTTATCAGTATTTATTGCCACCTTTCCCAACTTCTTTGTCACGTGTTGCTGGCATCAAATTCTAAAGTTAATGATTATTTGCAAAAAAAAACAGGGGTTGAAGTCTTTCACACTTGACAGTGAGGATTAAATGCGCTTTCACAGTTAATAGGTTGTATTCACCTGACATCATGTTCGGTTCGTTAACTATGCGAGGCTCAAAGTGGTGGGCTAGCGAGAGTCTGTTGTCATAGCGTTCTGGTCAGCATGTTGCCTTTCTCGAAGAAAAATGCCTTATGCTTATGTTGTTTTAGGTTTTTATAACGCGAAAAGGATAAACATTTCTTCAGAGTTCCTCGAGAGGTTATAAAGAAGGGCTAAAGAGTTCAAGATTTTATGAAAAAGGACGAGAAAAGTGCCACACATTTCAGTCCAAGGGAGCAGATAGAGTCGAAGAATGCACAAATTTGCAGTGATCACTTTATTAAAGGTTTGCTTACTATACTTTAACCCATCTAAGTATTATCTTGATAATATTTGTATTTCCTTAAACACAGTATTTCGTAAAGCACCAACTCTGCAAATATAAATAAAAAAAAAATCAAATGTGAGCAAAACCTAAAAGAGCACATACACGTTGAGATCTATAATTATATTAAACGGCACGTACAACATCAAAAAACAATGGCTGTAGACGTTAAGTTAAATCATGAAATGAACCTTATCCGAGCAAAAACGATGCATGATTTATCCGGGAGAGTCTTGATACAAATTTCCTTGACCCAGCCACACACAAAGAAGTTGTAGGCCTCCATGCTTTTCCAAGTTTTCATCTGTTTTGTCGTGTAGAATGATGTTTAGAGCACCAGATCGTTCGACATGTCTGTGAAAGCGACCGACAGAAAATCCTTGAGATCACTCGACAAATCTTTTTTTGATGAGGTTTAGGGATAGATTCTAGTGCATAGTTTGAAGTAAGCCCAAACACCCGTTCAAAAGTCACGTGTCTGAATACAACATATAAAGGAATTATTTTCAATTTCAATTCAAATCAAAGCAACATATGGAAAGATACAATGATGCGCATGTCAGTTTACTCATTTGTGAAATCATTTTTGTTAGTAATACTGGAGACAGTCCCTCCAGGATTCCACAGGGTTTATTGGTGATAATTGGGGCCTAAAATGCCTGAATTCGAGGCAGCTTTGTCAGAAAGTTCAAAAATGTTTTGAGGCTTTTTTTTTCTCTTCCCAATAACACCGAATCAACTTGATAAATTTGACATCAATGTTTTAAGTGTTCCTTTTGGTCATAACCTCAAAAAGTACTTAATTTAAAAAAAATAAGAAAACAAATAATGTATTGTTTTGCACATTTCATACCGCAGAGACTTTATTCTGTTAATCTGTATATATATTAAAAAAAATAAAATTGAAAAATTAAAAACAACAAAACATAACAAAATAAAATACACACATATATATATATATATATATATATATATATATATATATATATATATGTGTGGTAATAAAATATGCAACCTATGCTTGAAAGAGAAACTGTTTATTATATACCGTCCAGACCTGTCATCCCTCAACAAGCGCAGCGAAATTGTATCAGCATGCCGCCACAGACGGAAACACCTCCTAGGTAACACATGAGCCAATCACCACGCCCCTACACCAGCCTGTACCCACCCACTCTGTGCCCTATATAAACCATGGTATGTGAATGCTCCCATTAAAATCTCCTGATGATTGAGGGAACCCCTCATGAAACAGGCCTGTAGAGATGAAATAGTCTTGTGATTTTTTTCCCACACATACATACATTGCGCTCTACTACGGTATCGAGCACTATTTTTTGGATAACCTTATTAAGACAAAAATATATATATATATATACGTATGTCTAATAGTTAGGAGGCTACTTTTAAGTTCAGGGAGAATGAGGTCCTAAAATTAAAGTTAAATTGCCAATGATTGTCACATACACACTCTTTGACCCATCCCCACAGGGGAGCAGTGAGCAGCAGTGGTGGCCACGCCCGGGAATCATTTGGTGATTAAACCCCCAATTCCAACCCTTGATGCTGAATGCCAAGCAGGGAGGTAATGGGTCCCATTTTATAGTCTTTGGTCTGACTCAGCTGGGGTTTGAACTCCCGACCTACCGATCTCAGGGCGGACACTCTAACCCAGTGGTTCTTAACCTTGTTGGAGGTACCGAACCCCACCAGTTGCATATGCGCATTCACCGAACCTTTCTTTAGTGAAAAGTAAAATGTTGGGTTTTTTTTCAAATTCAAGACAAAGTTATATGTTTTTGGTAACACTTTTGTATGGGGAACATATTCTAAGTAACAAAGACTTAATTTAGAGTTATTTGGACACTAGGGGAACATATTCTAAGTAACAAAGACTTAATTTAGAGTTATTTGGTTAGGGTTAGGGTTAGAGGGTTAGGGCCAGGGTTAGAGGGCTAGGGTTATAATAAGGCCATGCCGAATAAGGCATTAATAACTACTTAATAATGACTAGCTAAGAGACAATATGTTACTAATTTGCATGTTAATAAGCAACTAATTAATGGTGAATATGTTCCCCACACTAAGGTGTTACCATGTTTTTTTACTGGTGCACAAAATGAACCGTGCATGAACATCACCTTGTTCAAAGAACAAAACCAACACAGTGCATAAACTCACAACAAATTACACACCTGTAAATTAGTCTGACTTCTGCTGTTGCCGTATCCGTAATACGCAGATAGGGAGAAGTTTTTATTTACACGATGAGTCGGGTGTGTCTTGACCTCCGCTGAACCCCTGAGCCCGACTCACTGAACCCCTAGGGTTCGATCGAACCCAGGTTAAGAACCACTGCTCTAACCACAAGGCCACTGAGCAGGCCGTGATCTAATCTAAATCTAATGGATTGTTCCTTAGCCCAAGTGCAACCCTTTAACGAATGTTTGTGGAAAGTTGTTCTGCAAACTTGAGAACATGAATGCAACATAGCAACCCTAGGTCTGGTTCAATTTCTTGTTTTGTCTCCCTTATGTAGCTGCAGAGGCTTATCAAGAGGAGAAGAAAAACTCTGAAAATCTCCCAATGCCCACTTTGTCCTTGAAAGCCTGATGCATGTTGAACACTTGCTGCAGTAATGTAGTAAAAAGATTACTTTCAGGTCAAATGCATTAAAATTACAGGGTTTTTTTTGTGTTGAAGCACTCACAACATCAACATTGCTTTATATTGTACTACCCCACAGTCTCCACTTTGCTCCTCTTCTCTTGCTGCCCTCAGTCCCTTTTTGAATAAAACAAAGCTAGGGCGGCCTTGTTTTCCTCTATTGCTCGTGTTTTGGAGCACTAAATAGGTGATGTGTTGTAACCATGGCAACAGTATGAGACTCTAATCTATTCATTACAAGCCGGTACAGCATTAAAGTTAACATGAAGTTGTTACTTTAAGGTCAAAATACACCAAAACCCCTGTCTCAAATCATTTTAACACCCGAAAAATGGCGACTTAAATGAGCCACAAACACAACCGTTACTGTTATCTCTACCTCGCTTCTCTCCAGCGTGCCACATCCCTGCGACCACAGGTTTGCTATGGTAGTTAACAAGACGTGTGAATACCCAAGTCACCGGCACAAGAAGCTTATGACTTTCCCACTAGGGGCTCACTCCAGCTGACAAATGGATTAATGGAAGCCCTTACCTCCACTTCCTCTGACGAAAAAAGCCGAGCTTGAGTTATCTCCACGGTTTCCATGTAAACATATGACTTACTGCTAAGCACACATTCGTAACACTAGTCTATATTCCCAAATACCTCACAAATGACCACTCTTTGTCTTGTTTGGTAAAGGTGAGTTAATAGGTTTACAATGTGACGTTCTATCCTCACATATGACACAATACATCCAAGTTCCATAGTAGTCTGGTACAAACAGATTAAAATGACACAACTAAATTAATCTTAAAACAGTAAATCTAAACTAACTTCAGAAGGTTGGGTATCATATTACTTGCAGGTAACTTGGCAAGCACAATAAGCTAACTTAAAACAACAAAGTAGCACATTAGTATTTAACATTTTAAAAGTACATAGCACGTAGAATTTGATAAATATATTGTATACTGTACTTACCTTATTGGCAATACTAGATTATACTACAGGATTTTATACACAATTATGTTTTAGTAATTCATCACTTAGTACACTTAAACATCTCCCTCCAATAAACCAAGTGCAACTAAGAAAAGGGACCCAAATTCAACAAAAGTTTTAAACATCGGTTCCCCCTTAATGAAGGAAACAGGACTACAACTACTAGGGATGTCCGATAATGGCTTTTTGGCGATATCCGATATTCCGATATTGTCCAACTCTTTAATTACCGATACCGATATCAACCGATACCGATATCAACCGATATATACAGTCGTGGAATTAACACATTATTATGCCTAATTTGGACAACCAGATATGGTGAAGATAAGGTACTTTAAAAAAAAATGTATAAAATAAAATAAGATAAATAAATTAAAAACATTTTCTTGAATAAAAAAGAAAGTAAAACAATATAAAAACAGTTACATAGAAACTAGTAATTAATGAAAATGAGTAAAATTAACTGTTAAAGGTTAGTACTATTAGTGGACCAGCAGCACGCACAATCATGTGTGCTTACGGACTGTATCCCTTGCAGACTGTGTTGATATATATTGATATATAATGTAGGAACCAGAATATTAATAACAGAAGGAAACAACCTTTTTGTGTGAATGAGTGTGAATGAGTGTAAATGGGGGAGGGGGGTTTTTTGGGTTGGTGCACTAATTGTAAGTGTATCTTGTGTTTTTTTATGTTGATTTAATAAAAAAAATAAAATAAAAATAATACAAAAATAAAATGATACCGGTAATAAAAAAAAAAACGATACCGATAATTTACGATATTACATTTTAACGCATTTATCGGCCGATAATATCGGACATCTCTAACAACTACACATGTTTATTATTAAAATGGAAATATACAATAACATAGATGTAAAAACAAATACACATTTTACACAAATTAAGAAAAAAAATTAAAGAAAATGAATATAATTAAAATGGATAAGCAGTTTTCAGGATATATATGCATGTATATTTCTATTTAAATGTGCAAAAATTTAAAATAAAAAAGCTACATCCAAAAAAGTAATTAGTAAGTATATAATAAATCAAATGTTTTTTTATGCAAAGCACGATTAATAAAGAACATTTTTTAACATTTTAAATGATTTACCAGTTTATATAAAATATATGATTGGAATTTGAATAAACAAACACATTTAAAAAAGTAATTTATCGAGCATTTCATAGAATACATTTCTACATAGATTTTCCAAAAATATACATAATATAGAAAATGTGAAATATATTTTAAAAAATCTAAATAGTTTAAGAGATGAATATAGATATAAATACATAGTAAGACTACTTCAATTCAACTCTTAAAATATTTCTTGAAAACACGGAGGCACTAGAATGCTACTAGACTAGAAGAAAAACTATGAAGAAAAGGGCAAAAACATCACGGCATACAAAGTAGAAAAGTCATGGAAGATTCAGACACTATTAGATGGAGTAAATGTTTTAGTGTAGAAAAAGTGCCTGAAAATGAAACATGGTGACGTGTGAACCTTAAAAACAAAGCAGTAAACAACTAATTCTATAATAAAAACTCAAACGAAACTTATTTTTAACTTGTATCCTTTTCTAAGTATCTTTTAGACGAACAGTTTTTGACAATTTCTTCCTATGATTACAACGCAGATCACGTACTTTGCGTACAGCCCCGCAATATATTTGGGGGTCCCATTTGTCATGTTAAATGACAAGGCACTTCAAATTAATTTTTTACCACAAACATATTCCCAGCCGCTTCCTGCTCTATTACTGATAAGAATACGATACCAATGTTCCCGCTGTTGGCTCCTGTGGTGCACAACACTAGTGCTTGTCTTGAAAGGCAATGGTACTACACTAAGTTCCAATCATGATCAGAGTTGAAGTAGGGAGTTTTATAAATGTTTGTTATTTTGCACTAAAAATGGATAATTATTGAACAATTTAATTCCCATGAATTAGTTTTAGTACAAAACAGGAAAATTAAACTCAAGTTTGATTACAAAAGTATGAAAAATATTTTAGATAAATACGAAACCCAAAACCAGTGAAGTTGGCACGTTGTTAAAAACAGAATACAATTATTTGGAAATACTTTTCAACCTATATTCAATTGAATAGACTGCGAAGACAAGATACTTAACGTTCAAACTAGAAAATGTTGTTATTTTTTGCAAATATTAGCTCATTTGGAATTTGATGCGTGCAACATGTTTAAAAAAATCTGGCACAAGTGGCAAAAAAGACTGAGAAAGTTGAGGAATGTTCATCAAACACTTATTTGGAACATCCCACAGGTGAAAAGGCTAATTGGGAACAGGTGGGTGCCATGATTGGATATAACACCAGCTTCCATGAAATGCTCAGTCATTCACAAACAAGGATGGGGCAAGGGTCACCACTTTGTAAAACAGTTTAAGAACAACATTTCTCAACGAGCTATTGCAAGGAATTTCGGGATTTCACCACTACGGTCCGTAATATCATCAAAACGTCCAGAGAATCTGGAGAAATCACTGCACGTAAGCGGCAAGGCTGAAAACCAATTCCCAAACGTGAGTGTTGTTAAAAAGAAAGGCCATGTAACACAGTGGTAAAAATGCCCCTGTGCCAACTTTTTTACAATATGTTGCTGCCATTAAATTATAAGTTAATGATTATTTGCAAAAAAAAAAAATACTTTTCTCAGTTCGAATATTAAATATGTTTTCTTCGCAGTCTATTCAATTGAATATAAGTTGAAAACGATTTGCAAATCATTGTATTCTGTTTTCATTTACGATTTACACAACGAGCCAACTTCACTGGTTTGGGGTTTTGTATATAAAACAGTGTGAAATAATATTGGATAAAATTCAGCTTAGGGCCCCAGCTTGATTACAACAAGCCCCTTATTTTGACCACCATTACTCTCAGTCTGCTTGCAAACCTCAGCAGTCAATGTGCTAAATTATTCACATTTAATTCAAGCAAAACAAGAAACAAACGCTCATTTTTTTACATTACAGCAAAGCTTGAGTTAACTTTACATCAGCATGAGGATTAATATGTGTGTTTATAAATGTATGCATGTGTTTCTGTTTGTGGGTTTAATAGCCTCTTGCTTTTCCTCCTTGTACGCCTTGGCGGAGTGTTTAAGCAGAGCGCACAGATGAATAATGAGGCTATTACAACCACAGCGGCCCATAGAGCATTGTATGCGTCCATTCAATACTCATGTGCTTATGTGTGTGTGTGTGTGTGTTTGTGGTTGTGTACACGTGTGTGAGAGTTTGTACTGTAAGTTGTTTGTGTGTATTCATAGTCAATAGACCTGATTCACCCTTGCTCTCCATTTTCCTGCTATTAAACACCCCTGCTGGAACATCTGAGGTCATTTATTATTCAGTTTATAGTAAGGGTTCTGTGGAGAATTATTCAGCATTTGTGTGTGTCTGTGTGTATGATCACATGTGTCAGATGTTTGAAAATTAACTTCATAAAAGCATGTTTCCACAGGACTAAGTGTGTTTCTTAAAAAAAAAAAAAAAAAGTTCCTCAATGTAAACCTAAACTTTACAATGTTTTAGCTCTAGGGCTTGAAAGTGTGACATGGAAACGCAATGCATCATGGGTCTTACTGCATCGGAATTGCATCTTTACATTGGATTGAATGCAGGACTCTGTCCTAAAGTTGTTCCAAATATGTCGGATGAATGCCACAATGGTTGTCATGATGGCTTTAGCTAATAAAGAGACAATGAATAGCCTGGATTGCAGCCGCGAGATAATCAAACATGACTTTTAACGCCATCACTTGGTACATGTTAGTGTGTCCACGGCATTTTTAAACTGGTGTATTTGAATCAAAACATGTTGTAATCTGTTCCACACATAGCATTTAGTAGGTTACGAACAACGTGCAGTATTTGGGAAAAAAGCTACACCGCTATTCATAGATAAATACCTTAAATAACATTAATGTGCAGTGTATTTCTGACTTGAAATATGTTTAGTTTGACACAAATGTATCCAGGAGACACCACACAGTGACAAGTCCTGTTGACTTACCACCTCTGAAAGGACGACAGTCTTCTCTTTTTGATGTAAAAAATGTTCTTGCACACACCCAAAGTTGGTTGGTCTGTGAGTCTTTACCGACTTGGCATTCCAAAATGTTTGGCCTGTATAAAAACATTGACGACCGAGATACTGGCCCTGCGCATATGGATTAATTATTCCATTTCCAATATTTTTTTTTTTTCGTACGATCTATTTTAATCCAGTTTGTTATTCTCTCTCACAATACCGCTGGTTGAGAATGATCATGTAGGGCTGGGCGATATGGCCTTTTTTAAATATCGCAATATTTTAAAGCCATATCGCGATACACGATATATATCTCGATATTTTGCTTTAGCCTTGAATGAACACTTGATGCATATAATCACAGCAGTATGATGATTCTATATGTCTACATTAAAACATTCTTCTTCATACTGCATTACTATATGCTACTTTAAAACTTGCGTGCAGAGAAGGGAATCACAACTAAAAAAATCAAAAAAAAATTCTTACGGTGTTGATCTGGAAATGTTTGCCTCTGCGTTTTGATGGTGTGAGCATGTGGCACCGAACGGAGATGTTGACATGCGGAGTAAGCACTGTTCATACTCTAGCAGGTGACTTTTGAAATGATGCTACATATTAGCAGTAATGCTACATTTTATAGCAACGCTTTCGCCCCACACTTGACAAATTACGGTTGTCTGTTCGACATATTCCCACTTGAAGCCAAACCACCGCCAGACGATGGACCCCTGCTGTTTTTGGGGGAATTAATTATTCCTTCATTTGTTACCAGATTCGCACCTTCTTTCGCTCGTATTACCGCTAGCATCACAGCTAACGTTAGCCATGCTGCTACCTCTCTGCTCAAGGAGGGCGTATACGTATGTGACGTATGACGTGACAGTATGTGACGTGTGTAGAAGGTGCGCTTGCTGTCTGTGAGAAGGAGACACAGGAAAGAGTGAGAGGAGCCTGAAGTGTAATGCCAGCAGCTAAAAGCAACTGCGTGAGAACGCATACTGGAATATCACGATATAGTCATTTTCTATATCGCACAGAGACAAACCCGCGATATATCGCACATATCGATATATCGCCCAGCCCTACAATCATTTAAACAAAAACTTTTTCCAGCAACAATGGCTACCCGGCCCCACAATGCATTGCGAAATCACCTGACATTTCAAGCCCTATTGTGTTGACTTTTAGCAGCTGAAACCAAAGCAACACATGGAAAGATACAATGATGTGCATGTCAGTTTACTCATTTTTGAAATCATTTTTGTTAGTATTACTGGATTCCACAAGCTTTTTGGTGATAGTTGCGGTCTAAGATGCCTGAATTCGAGGCAGCTTTTTCAGAAAGTTCAAGAATGTTTTGAGAATTTTTAATTTAAATTTTTAATAACACTTTGTGATTTAATGAATTTGCCATCAATGTTTTAAGTGTTCCTTGTAATCATAACCTCAAAAAGTACATGATTTCAACAAACAATTACTGTAATGTTTTACTCATTTCATACCGCATAAACTTTAATCGGTATATATATATATATATATATATATATATATATATATATATATATATATATATATATATATATATATATATATATATATATATACAGTACAGGCCAAACGTTTGGACACACCTTCTCCTCATTCAATGTGTTTTCTTTATTTTCATGACTATTTACATTGTAGATTGTCACTGAAGGCATCAAAACTATGAATGAACACATGTGGAGTTATGTACTTAACAAAATAGGTGAAATAACTGAAAACATGTTTATATTCTAGTTTCTTCAAAATAGCCACCCTTTGCTCTGATTACTGCTTTGCACACTCTTGGCATCGTCTTGATGAGCTTCAAGCACATCTGTAAAGTAAAAACCATTTCAGGTGACGAGAGAGAATGCCAAGAGTGTGCAAAAAAGTAATACGAGCAAAGGGTAGCAATTTTGAAGAAACTAGAATATAAAACATGTTTTCAGTTATTTCACTTTTTTTTGTTAAGTACATAACTCCACATGTGTTCATTCATAGTTTTGATGCCTTCAGTGACAATCTACTATGTAAATAGTCATGAAAATAAATAAAAAACACATTGAATAGGAAGGTGTGTCCAAACTTTTGGCCTGTACTGTATATATATATATATATTATATTATTAATAAGTGTACCCAAAACAGATCATTTTCAAGTTTTAACACCATGAACGGACAATTAATTTGCTTTCATGAAATGTGTTTCAAACATTATGTTTTTTTAAACAGCTCAATACAAAAAGGACAAGCATGATTTAATGACAATAAAAAAATAGTCTACTGTGTGTTGGTGTCTTGCCAAATGTTGTGTTTTGTAGAAATACATAATTTGTATTCCTGCTTTAGGAGCTCTTGCATTCAGAGAGGAGCTCCACTTCCATGTTTAGATAACAGTTTCACACATAAATAACACAAAATGTGAATTGTTATGATCATGCATTGATTGTCAAAGATTTTTGGTAATATCCATCCATCCATTTTCTACCACGTGTCCCTTTTGGGATCGCGGGGGGCTGGAGCCTATCTGAGCTGTAATCTGTGATATTACTACTAAGCCATTTATCAACAACACCCAGAAACGCCGCCGGCTTCGCTGGGCCCGAGGTCATCTAAGATGGACTGATGCAAAGTGTAAACGTGTTCTGTGGTCTGACTAGTCCACATTTCAAATTGTTTTTGGAAACTGTGGACGCTGTGTCCTCCGGAACAAAGAGGAAAATAACCATTTGGATTGTTTTAGGCGCAAAGTTCAAAAGCCAACATCTGTGATGGTATGGGGGTGTATTAGTGCCCAAGGCATGGGTAACTTACACATCTGTGAAGGCACCATTAATGCTGAAAGATACACACAGGTTTTGGAGAAACATATGGGGACGGCGTGGCGCAGTGGTAGAGTGGCCGTGCGCAACCCAAGGGTCCCTGGTTCAATCCCCACCTAGTACCAACCTCGTCATGTCCGTTGTGTCCTGAGCAAGACACTTCACCCTTGCTCCTGATGGGTGCTGGTTAGCGCCTTGCATGGCAGCTCCCTCCATCAGTGTGTGAATGTGTGTGTGAATGGGTAAATGTGGAAGTAGTGTCAAAGCGCTTTGAGTACCTTGAAGGTAGAAAAGCGCTATACAAGTACAACTCATTTATCATTTATTTATATATGCTGCCATCCAAGCAACGTTATCATGGACGCCCCTGCTTATTTCAGCAAGACAATGCCAAGCCACGTATTACAACAGCGTGGCTTCATAGTAAAAGAATGCGGATACTAGACTGGCCTGCCTGTAGTCCAGACCTGTCTCCCATTGAAAATGTGTGGCGCATTATGAAGCCTAAAATACCACAACGGAGACTGTTGAACAACTTAAGCTGTACATCAAGCAAGAATGGGAAATAATTCCACCTGAAAAGCTTCAAAAATGTGTCTCGTCGGTTCCCAAACGTTAACTGAGTGTTGTTAAAAGGAAAGGCCATGTAAAACAGTGGTAAAAATGCCCCTGTGCCAACTTTTTTGCAATGTGTTGCTGCCATTAACTCCTAAGTTAATGATTATTTGCAAAAAAAATTAAGTTTCTCAATTGGAACATTAAATATCTTGTCTTTGCAGTCTATTCAATTGAATATAAGTTGAAAAGGAATTGCAAATCATTGTATTCTGTTTTTATTTACGAATTACACAACGTGCCAACTTAACTGTTTTTGGGTTTTGTATATATATAAATAAAAAGCATATTATTACCTCTTTAAGAGTTCAACAATGACACTAAATATAAATATTTGGATGTTCTACTCATTTAAATGTTCTAGTAATAAGTATAGAAAAAAACACAAAGCTTTTCTATATGATGACAAATAGTAACACTATTTTTAGAGGTGATGCTGTTGGATGCTGAGTGACATCAGTGTTACGGTAGATAAAAGGTCAGGCTGAAAAAACATCTGATGACGCACATGTGGAATTCTCTAAAGAGTGTCCTTTCTCACTTTCCGCCTTGGAAGGTTGACTGAAACAAGCGGCGACTTTCTCTCGACTGACTCGACCGAGGTGGCATCCTCACGCTTGGAGGGAAGTGATAATGAGTGGCGCCGCTATAAACAGACTCCGCTCTGATTGACATTGTAATAATAATTTGATAGCATCATGTATTATTGATCTCCACGTGAGCTGTGTACCGAACAGCCGCGCTCAAGGACACATCAGCCGGCTGACGCGCTCTCGTCAAGCGGGGCTGACATAAACCGTCAACTATATCTTTGGCGCAATTGTGAGAACGAGATTTCACTACAAAACGTGTCAAATTTAGAAGAGGAGATTTATCGAACCCCCGCAGGACGCCACGCTTACAATTATCCCCCTGCTGGTATTATCGCTAATAAAAGACATAAATTAAAGACGTCTTGTCAGGCTCAAGGACAACAACAACAAGGGAGGAAAAACAGAGCTTCCGCGGAACATCCGAAGGTGGCGGCGGCGCTCGAAAAGCCGGGCCAGCGTGCATGAATCAACGCCTTGGCAGACAGCCGGCGCGCTGCTGAGGAACATTTATATTGCATCAACAAGTTTCAAATCAATTTGGCACCAATAAAGGAACATATTTTCTTGGGCGTGCGTTCAAAGACGCTCGCGCCAAGCTGTAAACGCTGTCGTTCGACTGGTGGACATCATAAGCGAAGATGAAAGTGTCATGAATGTTCCCAATTAACACTTTGCACTATGCAGCACATCCCTCAGCCGGACTATTTAGAACACAGGTGTCAAAATTAAAGCACGGGGGCCAAATCTGGCCCGCCACGTCATTCCATGTGGCCCCGTGAAAGCTTTCAAAATATGTGTGTCATCAACAAACTTCATTCATTTCAGGATATCCATTTGTTCTTTTAATTTTTACTGAAAAAATGCATAATTTAATATTAATATTTAATACTATCTGATAGTGACGTGCGGATCGATACTAAAATATCGATATTGCCAATACCAGATATTTATGCTTTATTATTGATTCTCAGTCTCAAAGCAAAATATCGATAATTTTGATAATTTAGTTCACGGGTGTCCAAACTTTTTCCACCAAGGGCCGCATTCTGAAAAGTCAAACTATAAGGGATCGTATTTTTTTATTCAAACAAAATGCTAAAAACAGATATTGTTTCAGCTTTGTATTATTGGTGACTAAATATAGTATCATTAATTAGTAGGGGCAGCACGTGGCAGAGGGGTTAGTGCATCTGCCTCACAATACGAAGGTCCTGAGTAGTCTTGGGTTCAATCCCGGGCTCGGGATCTTTCTGTGTGGAGTTTGCATGTTCTCCCCGTGACTGCGTGGGTTCCCTCCGGGTACTCCGGCTTCCTCCCACCTCCAAAGACATGCACCTGGGGATAGGTTGATTGGCAACACTAAATTGGCCCTAGTGTGTGAATGTGAGTGTGAATGTTGTCTGTCTATCTGTGTTGGCCCTGCGATGAGGTGGCGACTTGTCCAGGGTGTACACCGCCTTCCGCCCGATTGTAGCTGAGATAGGCTCCAGCGCCCCCCGCGACCCCAAAGGGAATAAGCGGTAGAACATGGATGGATGGATGGAATTAGTAGTTATAACATTTCAGCTTTTTCTAATTGTCTTGCTCTTTTTTCTTACATTTTTACTGTTATTTTTTTCCCATGTAACATTTGGATAAAAATATTAATGATACCGACTGTGTAACTGCACAGCCTAGAGCAGTGGTTCTCAAACTTTTTTCACCAAGTACCACCTCATAAAACACTTGGCTCTCAAAGTACCACCATAATGACCCACTGTCAAGGCCCGGGCACACTCCAATGCGCACTCATCTGTGCGCTCTGTTGATCGCGCCTCCAAGAGCGCACCTGCGCACGCTACTCTTGCAGAGGCCGCGCCGGTGCACAGCTGCAATCGATCACTGGCAATCTGCACACCTGAAGCTGATCATCAGACTCGCCTTCATAAGCCTGCACAACCTGCTATCCCGTGCCAGGACATAGCTACCTGTCCTGTACAGTAAGCCGTAGCTATGCAATCCTGCTCTCTCCGTGTTTTCTCCTCCGTGTTTCATTGCGCGTTGTCCTGTGTCGTGTCGTTCCTGCAGCAAATGTGTGGGTTGTACTTGTATAGCGCTTTTCTAACTTCAAGGTACTCAAAGCGTTTTGACAGTATTTCCACATTCACCCATTCACACACACATTCACACACTGATGGCGGGAGCTGCCATGCAAGGCGCTAACCAGCAGCCACCAAGGACACAACGGATGTGACTAAGATGGTAGAAGGTGGGGATTGAACCCCAGTAACCAGCAACCCTCCGATTACTGGCACGGCCACTCTACCAACTTCGCCACGACGTCTTCCCTGTTGTTCCTCTCTGGTTTTGGCCTGTACTGTATATATATATATATATATATATATATATATATATATATATATATATATATATATATATATATATATATATATATATATATGTATATATATATATATGTATATATATATATATATATATATATATATATATATATATATATATATATATATATATATATATATATATATATTGTTACGATCCGCTGCCCGGATCATAGTTTGTTCCCATACAACTGATAACGACAACTTAGATTTCTGCTAGCTTTTCACGCTATGCTATTTTTTCCTGCTAGCTCCCACGCTAGTCCTTTTGTTTTACCTTTTGTGCTACATGCATGTTTTTTGTTTATCCATCATATGATTTATATTTAAAATAAATCATTTTCCTACCTGCAAGCTGTGTCCGAAGCCGTCTGCATCCTTGGGAGAACCACACCCGCATCACTATGCGACCAAGTCGTTTCAGTACGAAGCCAGCAAAAAACAATTCTCCCGCACTGGCTAACGAGGAGTTGGACGAAGGTACGCTCATGGTGTTGCGAGCGATGGAAGCCGAGACGCTTCGCTATTCGACGGAGGAGAGGTCGAATCTCATGTGGGGACCTGGAGGCTCTCTTATCCCCATCGATTCCCTCTGGTCGGAAGACATCGCCGCTACACCGCAGTACCGTGCGCGCCGTCAAAGACGGAAGCCGGCCAGGAGGTCTTTCCCTCGCCGCCAAGACGCGCCGCTCCTGCAAACTCCTCCCCCGGACCGAAGCAAGCTACATGCAGCTCAAACTTCCCCTCCTCAGATGTTTGGCAACCCAATCGACCACTTTGCCAAACATTTCTCCGATTGGGCTGTCAGTCACATGGACAGCATCAACAATGACGTCATTTCATTGGCGCCCCCCGAAGAGGTAACTCCGCCCACTCCCGATGACGTCATTGAACAAGAATTTTTTTTTCCATCTTCTAATTCTTTCTGTCAGCCAATACCAAATGATTTTCATTCTAAGATAAGACATTATCAGGACATTTTTATTAAGTGTAAGTCTAGTCAGTCACATTCTGATTTTCAGACTCCACCTCCAGTGACTTTGGTTCCGCCCCCAGTGACTATTGCTCCGCCCACTGCACATATTTTTTCCCCCTGTGCTCCCACCCAATCTCAAGTGGGGGATGATTATAGTCAATTTGGACAATTTAAAGAGGAGTATACCCCCCTCCATACCTCCCCCCACCCACCCTTGAAGACGGTTCCAAACCGCAAAGAGCGCGTCTGGTATCCGCGTCTTGAGGGGGGGGCTAGTACTGGGAACTGTGCTAGTGCGGTGGCACAACTTCGGCGTACTAAGCCGCGACCCCCTGCACGGCCACCGCCACCAGTTTTTCGGCGTGCTAAGCCGCAACCTCTTGCACGGCCACCGCCACCAGTTTTTCGGCGTGCTAAGCCGCAACCCCCTGCACGGCCACCGCCACCAGTCTTTCGGCGTGCTAAACCGCAACCTCCTGCAAGGCCACCGCCACCAGTCTTCCGGCGTGCTAAACCGCAACCTCCTGCACGGCCACCGCCACCAGTCCTTCGTCCTGCTAAGCCACAACCGCCAGCTAGGCCACCTCCAGCTGCACCTCGGCTAGCACCTGTTCCTGCACCTCGGCTGACACACCAAGCTTCGTCTCCAATACCTCCACCACGCCAAGCTCCACCATGCCAAGTTCCTAGGCTGGTTCCCACACCAGCGCCGGCTCCAAGGCTGGTTCCCACACCAGCGCCGGCTCCAAGGCTGGTTCTCACACCAGCACCGGCTCCAAGGCTGGTTCTCACACCAGCGCCAGCTCCAAGGCTGGTTCTCACACCAGCACCGACTCCAAGACCAACCCCTGTCCCGGCTCCAAGGCTGGTTCCCACACCAGCGCCGGCTCCAAGGCTGGTTCCCACACCAGCGCCGGCTCCACGGCTGGTACCCACACCAGCGCCGGCTCCACGGCTGGTACCCACACCAGCGCCGGCTCCACGGCTGGTACCCACACCAGCGCCGGCTCCACGGCTGGTACCCACACCAGCGCCGGCTCCACGGCTGGTACCAGAACCTGCACCTGCTCCACGGCTGGTACCAGAACCTGCACCTGCTCCACGGCTGGTACCAGAACCTGCACCTGCCTCCACGGCGACGACGTCTCCTCCTGCCTCCACGGCGACGACGTCTCCTCCTGCCTCCACGGCGACGTCGGCTCCTCCTGCCTCCACGGCGACGTCGGCTCCTCCTGCTTCCACGGCGACGTCGGCTCCTCCTGTTTCCACGGCGACGTCTGCTCTCTCCTCGTCTTCGTCTCAGCGACCTCGAGTGGTCTGGCTGCGCAAGCGGCGCTCTCGGAGGTTTGTTTATGGACGCCAGTGGCGCAAACAGCAGCGACACCCGAGACGTAGTCGTAGAACTCTCCGGCTGCTGAACTTCTGGCGCCACTCACGCCCACCTTCTCGGCAGCCACGAATGTGGCCTTTCCGTGGTCGCCCACCTCGCCTGCGGCAGCGGCGTTCCACTCGCCGCCGCCACCTGACTCTTCCCCGGTGGATTCGGGGACACGTGGCCTGGCGACCCACCACCAAATCCTACCTCCACCCTCCCTTGACTCTCGAACTATTTCTTGTTTTTTGGGTTCTAGTTTTATTTAGTGTCAAGGGACATCTGGAATCTGTCCTTTAAGGGGGGGGTACTGTTACGATCCGCTGCCCGGATCATAGTTTGTTCCCATACAACTGATAACGACAACTTAGATTTCTGCTAGCTTTTCACGCTATGCTATTTTTTCCTGCTAGCTCCCACGCTAGTCCTTTTGTTTTGCCTTTTGTGCTACATGCATGTTTTTTGTTTATCCATCATATGATTTATATTTAAAATAAATCATTTTCCTACCTGCAAGCTGTGTCCGAAGCTGTCTGCATCCTTGGGAGAACCACACCCGCATCACTATGCGACCAAGTCGTTTCATATATATATATATACGGATAGTCGAACCTCGGATTCAGGAGGAACAGTGTGGTTTTCGTCCTGGTCGTGGAACTGTGGACCAGCTCTATACTCTCGGCAGGGTCCTTGAGGGTGCATGGGAGTTTGCCCAACCAGTCTACATGTGTTTTGTGGACTTGGAGAAGGCATTTGACCGTGTCCCTCGGGAAGTCCTGTGGGGAGTGCTCAGAGAGTATGGGGTAACGGACTGTCTTATTGTGGCAGTTCGCTCCCTGTATGATCAGTGTCAGAGCTTGGTCCGCATTGCCGGCAGTAAGTCGGACACGTTTCCAGTGAGGGTTGGACTCCGCCAAGGCTGCCCTTTGTCACCGATTCTGTTCATAACTTTTATGGACAGAACTTCTAGGCGCAGTCAAGGCGTTGAGGGGATCTGGTTTGGTGGCTGCAGGATTAGGTCTCTGCTTTTTGCAGATGATGTGGTCCTGATGGCTTCATCTGGCCAGGATCTTCAGCTCTCACTGGATCGGTTCGCAGCCGAGTGTGAAGCGACTGGGATGAGAATCAGCACCTCCAAGTCCGAGTCCATGGTTCTCGCCCGGAAAAGGGTGGAGTGCCATCTCCGGGTTAGGGAGGAGATCTTGCCCCAAGTGGAGGAGTTCAAGTACCTCGGAGTCTTGTTCACGAGTGAGGGAAGAGTGGATCGTGAGATCGATAGGCGGATCGGTGCGGCGTCTTCAGTAATGCGGACGCTGTATCGATCCGTTGTGGTGAAGAAGGAGCTGAGCCGGAAGGCAAAGCTCTCAATTTACCGGTCGATCTACGTCCCCATCCTCACCTATGGTCATGAGCTTTGGGTTATGACCGAAAGGACAAGATCACGGGTACAAGCGGCCGAAATGAGTTTCCTCCGCCGGGTGGCGGGGCTCTCCCTTAGAGATAGGGTGAGAAGCTCTGCCATCCGGGGGGAGCTCAAAGTAAAGCCGCTGCTCCTCCACATCGAGAGGAGCCAGATGAGGTGGTTCGGTCATCTGGTCAGGGTGCCACCCGAACGCCTCCCTAGGGAGGTGTTTAGGGCACGTCCGACCGGTAGGAGGCCGCGGGGAAGACCCAGGACACGTTGGGAAGACTATGTCTCCCGGCTGGCCTGGGAACGCCTCGGGGTCCCACAGGAAGAGCTGGACGAAGTGGCTGGGGAGAGGGAAGTCTGGGCTTCCCTGCTTAGGCTGCTGCCCCCGCGACCCGACCTCGGATAAGCGGAAGAAGATGGATGGATGGATGGATATATATATATATATATATATATATATATATAGTACAGGCCAAAAGTTTGGACACACCCTTTCCTTATTCGATGTACTGTACTGTATGTATATATATATATATATATATATATATATATATATATATATATATATATATAAATTAGACACCATCCTAAAAAAGTACTCTAATACGGTACCGTCCCTCCTAATGAAATGGGTGCTTAAACAACATGGGAACTGCACGGCCACATGCATTTTTAATGTGCACACTGTCAATGAGCGTTAATTACAGCGTTTCCTCTCTGTTAATGTTTTATGACACAGTGACACAGTCCATTAATGAACAACAAGTCGGCCGTTGTCTTCATTTTAGTCACGTCTGCTTATGTAACAAACACATTCCAAGCCAACTGGATGCAAGGTCGTGACAGGTCAGATCATGTCAATATGCTCCTCGTTGGTTCAAATCAAAATACGCAATGTCAAAAAAAAAAAAAGTCTGGATAAAAGCTCCAAAGGCATGTAAAAGTGAATTTATGAAGAAACACGAATTAGGTTTTTATCTAAGAGGTGACTGAGGGCACGAAAAAAAAAGATTTTAGGTGCTCTTAAGTCGAACGGCATAACTAATCAACTCGTCTAGCGAGCTTTACGCATAGAAACTGGCTGTATATGCTGCAGTGAAAACCCAAAATGTGTATTTTTTGTGAGATAACCTTAAGTTCTAGCTGGAGCAGCCTCCCCTGTCGGAAGCTGAATGGATAATAGATGACATGCTCGGCAGCCGAGCTCCTTATGTGAACTTTACGCATATATACCGACTATCTGGGCCAGTGTGTCATGCTGGGGTTGTTTTACGCATGTGCAGACAACACCTTCTTCCCATCACGGCTTACACTATACGTGTACACAATTACATCCCAGCAACGCACCCTAAATCCTCCCAGCCTTTGTCCTTGCAAACTCTCCATTCCTTCGCCTTCACCCTCATCATCCTTCTCTTCCTGCTTCCTCTCTGCGGCCCACTTCTGCGAAGCCTTCAATAATTCACTCCCCTGAACAGGTTGTTTGCATTTTAGGGTGCTGCGGGCGCGAATAGAAGAGCAGAAGAAGA
Source organism: Nerophis lumbriciformis (assembly GCF_033978685.3). Classification (NCBI taxonomy): domain Eukaryota; kingdom Metazoa; phylum Chordata; class Actinopteri; order Syngnathiformes; family Syngnathidae; genus Nerophis; species Nerophis lumbriciformis. Next base: position 42,079,876 of record NC_084553.2, on the reverse strand, counting down.
AAGATTCAAAACAAGAGCGAAGAAAGAAGCGGGGATGGATGACGACTTTAAATATCAGGACGGAAGACAAAAGAGGGACAGGAAGTGGTATTCTGGCTTCCATTTGTGACACCTCATGGAACCTTCCGTAACAGGTGAGATGTCCACCGTGGCAGCGTGCCATCCAATTAATACTACGCACCCAGAGAAGGGTACAGTGGTGATGAGGAAGAGATATGGACCACCAGCGATGAGACAAATTCCTGCTCAAAGGCAGGAATTTCTCATATTTGACGCTTTTCCACGGCAAAATACTCAACTAACAATCCACTTACTTTTAAGTCAGGAGACTCATTTTGTCCAAGAGGAGACTGAGGGCAGCGAGACACTGTTTTGTTGTAGCAAAGTGGAGACTATAACAATGCAAGTCCGCTCATGATTTGTTTATTCGACTCCAATACTTGAATTCTACCTAGCAACAACAAAAAAAGGTTTTCTTTTCATCCCAATGCATCATTTATATTTGACAGAGAGTAGTAATTACATTAATGATCATACAGGAATGACCTGTTTCTGACAATTTGTCCTGTCCTTATGCCGCTATAAGGGACAGCCTGACTGTGTCTATTAGGCACACATATAGGGATGGGCTACCAAATTGGGTACTTTTACAGGCACCAACCAAATTCCATCTGTACTATCGGGGATCGATTCAAGTAAAATCAACCAGTTCCATATTTCGAAACGTTTGTTGCCCGCGACGTCACGTCCGGTTGTAGACTCGGCACCGGCTCAAGCACTTGGCATGGAAACAAGCAGTCAAGCACTAAGAGTGGCTCGAGGTAATGTTACACTCTGCGGGATCACCTAGAGGCTCCGCTGTGAGCTCCACAGGACACGCCCCCGCGTTTTCCGCGCAGACCGCGCCCACGCGTCGCCGCAGCCGGAGACAATCGGCAATCTGCACACCTGGGACTGATGAGGGCGAGCTGCTTAAAGGACGAGTGAACCCAAGGATCCTTGCGGGAACTTAGTTACCTCTTTGTGTACCGTAAGCCTTATGCTCTCTCTCTGCGTTTTTCCCTCCGTGTTTTCTGACGTCCGTGTTGCTCTCCCGCAGTGCCTTCCCGAGTCTTCCCCTTCGAGATCTCCCGTTGTTTCCCCGGTGTTTTGGACTGCCTTCCTCGATCCCCGACCCTCGCCAGGACACGGACCTAGTCTCTTCTCTCCTGCCCTGGATCATCTGCCTGCCCCTCAGACTGCCTTGTTCCTTTGCTCTCGACAACACTTGGTAACACACACTTCAGTTAACCTTACACATAGCCTCACACATACACACTCCTGGGTTTTGTCACACACTCCATTTCCTTAGTTTAGTTTATTAGTTAGTATTGTTTATTATTATCATATATATTGACTATATATATAATAAATTATTGAACATTACAGCCCCCTGGTGTCTTTGCCGTCATCTCCCCTCAGCAAACATAACACCAACATAGCAAGTATGCCTGATAGAAAACACTCCAACGTACAAGAAGGCTCCATTTATCAAAACACGCTAGCTCGATGCTAATTTACATTGGATTTGCTGTAGACATGCTACTGATAAGCATTAGCTATTTTGCATTGCAATTTCAACACCTCCAAATAGGGTAATCAAAAGTACAACTAAGAAGAGTGTAATAAGTACATTACTTACAGTATAAACACTTTTTAAGCCGCAACATTAGACTAGACTAGCGCATTCAGCTAAAAGGGGAATTTTGCTAATCATTCAAAATCCTTATGTAAGATAAGCACACATATGTTTTGCTTTTTTTATGCATTCTAACTAGTAATTAAATGCGGGCGAAAGTCCACTTACAATGGGGCCCGTAGGAGTCTTTCTATTCTGCCTGCAGTATAAAACTCTTAAAAAAAACACCCCAAAACCTCCATCAAGGTTTTATATACACACTATAAGTGTATATGTAATGTAGTAGCAGGCACATTCTTAATAAGTTCCAATGATTGTCACACATACACACTGGGTGTGGTGAAATGTGTCCTCTGCATTTGACCCATCCCCATGTTCATGTGAGGGGAGCAGTGAGCAGCAGCTCGGGAATAATTTTGGTGACTTAACCCCCAATTCCAACCCTTGATGCTGAGTGCCAAGCAGGGAGGTGATGGGTCCCATTTTTTGTAGTCTTTGGTATGACTCAGCCAGGGTTTGAACTCACAACCTCCCAGTCTCAGGGCGGACACTCTAACCACAAGGCCACTGTGCTGGTACATATTAACATGTAATATTTATTATGCCCAATTTAAGCATATGGTGGCGCATTCATTTCACAAACGCATCACAACTTTCCTGTTTTCCTTCCAACATCATCACTGATTAATATGAACTGCAGAGAGTCAACAAACATAAAAAAACATCACTTGTTTGGATGTTGATATGTTTCCGTTTAGATGAAGAATGAATCATAATCCTGGCGAAGGAAAAAGGGAGCGAAACCAAGCGTATTTTCGGGTCTTTTTTTGCCATTCCTGAGTAAATAAGTGCAGTTCTTCTGTAATGGCAACGACTACTTCCTGTATAGTTGTCTATATACTACCAGAGGTGGGTAGAGTAGCCAGAAATTGTACTGTTACTTTAGAGATGTATTACTCAAGTAAAAGTAAGTCACCCAAATATTTACTTGAGTAAAAGTAAAAAGTATGTTGTAAAAAAACTACTCAAGTACTGAGTAACTGATGAGTAACATACACACACATATCATATATATATATATATATATATATATATATATATATATATATATATATATATATATATATATATATATATATATATATATATATATATATATATATATATATATATACACACACACACATATATACATATATATATATATATATATATATATATATATATATATATATATATACACACACACATGTATATATATATATATATATATATATATATATATATATATATATATATATATATATATATATATATATATACATAGATATATACAGTATATAATTTATATTTATTTTTTTTGGCGTTTTTGTTTACATGTTAATAGTGTTTTAATGAATATACATGCATGTTTAACACATATAGATTCCTTTCTTTCATGAAGACAAGAATATAAGTTGGTGTATTACCTGATTCTGATGACTTGCATTGATTGGAATCAGACAGTAGTGATGACAAACGTCCAGGTTTTCAAATGGAGGAGAAAAAAAGTTCCTCCTTTCTGTCTAATACCACATGAAAGTGGTTGGTTTTTGGCATCTTATATGTCCAGCTTCCATATTCGTTTTTATACACTTTACAAGAAATACATTGGCGGCAAACTCCGTAGCTTGCTAGCTTGTTTGCGCAGGCTTTCGGAGACTCTTATTTTGAAAGCGCAGGCGCGATGGAGCGGCACTTTTATTGTGAAGACAGGAACTGTGCAGTCAGTCTTTAGGCTTTTGACGGGGTGTACGGTTGAAATAAAAAATGGTCTTTTTTCCTTCACACTTTTGATTGATTGATTGGAACTTGATTGCACCGTACAGTACATATTCCGTACAATTGACCACTAAATGGTAACACCCCAATAGGTTTTTCAACTTGTTTAAGTCAGGTCATGTGACCCCTGGCTCTGTTTGATTGGTCCAACGTCACCAGTGACTGCATCTGATTGGTGGAACGGAGTGAACGTCACCAGTATTTGTTGAAACGCAGGCACTATGAAGGTCTGTCTGACAGACCAAAACAAACAAAGCGTGCATTAACAGATCGATAAAAATTTGTAGCGAGTAGCGAGCTGAATGTAGATAAAAGTAGCGGAGTAAAAGTAGCGTTTCTTCTCTATAAATATACTCAAGTAAAAGTAAAAGTATGTTGCATTAAAACTACTCTTAGAAGTACAATTTATCCCAAAAGTTACTCAAGTAGATGGAGTAAATGTAGCGCATTACTACCCACCTCTGTATACTACTGTCATCTACTGTAACTGTATGCAGAGTCTAATATGTAATACTCGCAATGAGACTGAGAAGTGTCAAGAATCAAGATACAGCAACTGCACAGCACATTTATTATTATCAGCTCACGGTTAAATGTTAAATAAAAACAATTAGATTTGATTATCAAACAAATTAACCTTTATTGATCACACACAAAAGTTCCGAAAATTGGTAACATTGAGAAATGGTAATGTCTCGGTTCAAATGTAAACATGTACCCATTCCTAGAGGTACTTACGATTTGTCCTTGTGAATTCTACCTAGCAACAAGTGGGGAGATTCAGACCTATCAAAAAAGTGTTCCTTCCTCAAAAATGGTTTAGTGCAGGGGTGTCAAACTAATTTTCATTGAGGGCCACATCGCAGTTATGGTTGCCCTCAGAGGGACGCATTTAACAATGAGTAATATATGAATATACATGTGTATATATAATGCATATAATACATTAACAATATTTTTTTTTACATAAGCTGCAACATTTTTTTTTAATTTTACTTAAAAAACTGGCAGCTCAGTCACCAGAATTCTACTGTGAAAGCAGTGTTTTTTTACAGCATATAAAAAAATTTAACAAATGGAATGGAAAAACAATACCACTGTTTTTAGCGGTAAATTCAAGCAACAGAGCTGCCAGTTTGTTTGTTTTTTACCGTAAAATCTTGTTGTTTTAATGTTTTTTGTTTGTTTTTTAATGTTTTAGTGTCTTACTGTATATGGAAAAAAACTGTACCAAAGTTGATATACAGTAAAAAAAAATTCAGTTTAACCTTAAAATCTATTGTCAATTTTACAGTCTACAATTCGATTGATAATTTGTTTTGAAATCATAAGTCAAGCAGATATTTAAGTACAGTATGTATCTTTATTTTTACAAAAAATATTTTTGTAATACATGATAATATAATATATTTTGATTTTGATCATATTGAATTGTAAAAGATATGCAATTGCATGCAATACATTATGTTTCATGTCAAAAGGGAAAGAACAAATATATTTACTAAGAAAAGATTATGCATTTTATTAACACATATTATTTCCAGGCTTTCGCGGGTCACATAAAATAATGTGGCGGGCCAAATTTGGCCCCCGGCCCTTGAGTTTGACACATGTGGTTTAGTGTTTTGTCAAAAATAGATTAGTGGTAAATTTTAATAGATAAACTTATTTAGATAAGGTGTGTGCTCAAATGGTCTATTGTGTCAGGTTTGTTTTCTTGCTGCTCCTAACGAGTTCATTAAACAAACTAAGAGCAAAAAGGTTTGAAAAATACAAACTTTCCCAACAGCCTCAATCTCTCTTTTAGCTCACTGACTCATTGCTCCGGTTTCTCTTCCTTTATTGGGAGCCTCCTGTCGATGTGGCTTTCTGTCTCCCGGGATGCCTTTCTTCTTTTAGCTGCTCTGGATCTGGCCCTGCCCTTTTCAAAGTCTCTCTCATTGTGCTTTTGCCTGCTTTTAATTTCATCCTTTTTCGTCCTGCCGAGGACCTGATTGCAGTCACTCTTGCTGAATGCCTCGTTCCTAACAAAGGTGGAGCCCTGGTGTCCATTACAGAGATGTGGCTTGCTTTATTTTCTAGTTGCTTTTTTTTTTATGTCAGCACCTATTGTTGCTTAACTGTTGCATGCTCCTCTTGCAATATGTCCGTCCAATATAAACGTGTTTATATGCCCTGTTTCGGGTTCTGCTGTGACTTTCATCAGCTACTGTAATGATTCAGTGCCTCTGCAGCTCCTTGGAGAGAACGTAGCGACTGTATTCGTTTACTTGGCTCAAAAGAAGAGACTGGTATAGTGGAGAGCAACAATACACATAAAAGCTAAAGAATACACACTGTGCTAGATTATAAGCAAATAAATACATGGAAACATGGCTCAAAAAAGGTTGGAAGAAAAGTGTGATGATAACCATGGAAGATGGAACAACCCAAAAAAATGGTTGTGTCAATTCCCGCGCCAAGCTGTTACGGCGCTTGCGCATAATGTCATTCCCTGTGCTGCTGAAGCAGCAAGAAGCTTCGCTGAGAGAGCAGCCGGACACACCCCCTGCTCACACCGCGGCTACGCGCCTACACGGCCGCGGGCAATCTGTAATCTGCGCACCTGGATCTGATGAGCCTCGGCAGTATAAAGACCAACGCAGCAGATGATCCAGCGCCGGAACGTAGTTCTCTGTTCACAGTAAGCTTTGCATCTCTGGCTCCTCTCCTGTGTCTGCTCTCCTTGTTGCTTCTTGTGCTGACTTGTCCCTGTCGTTTCCCTGTTCCCGCAATATTCTCCGTCCCCTTAGAAGTGAGCTGTCTGCCTCACTTCTCTAGATCTCGCTCTGGACCCTGACTGCCTCCCTCGATCCTCGGCTTCCCTCGCTTTGGACCAGGACCTCAGGACGCTTCTCTCCAGCCCCACGGACTTCACGCTTGGCTCACGGACCTCTTTCTGCCCAGCCCCTTTGGACTTGTTCGCCTCTACAACCAACACACACTAACAACAAACTCCTGTTAAATACTATATTGTTAATTCCTTGCATGCACACACATAGTAGCATACACACTCCACTCACTCATCAAAAGCTCAATAAACCCTGTTGAGCGAGACTTCCTGTGTCGTGCCGTCTCCTTCCCTCTTGTTGTACATAACACAAGCAGTACATAATGTTTCATAAAGGTAGACTCTAGGGGTGTCAAACTTGTTTTTAATTCAGGGCCACATCGCAATTATGCCCACTTGTAACAGTGACTGTAGATTATTTGAATATGAATCATATGAACGAATACCCTCGTTACACATGTTGCATCTTTCGAACAGAGTGATTCTCAAACGGTGGTACTAGTGGTACGCAGGCACCACCTAGTGGTACGCAGGCACCACCTAGTGGTACGCCAAAGAATCATTTGATTAAAGTACAGCGTTACTGTTCAAACTGTATGTAATGTTACCGTGGCCAAAAACATCCGATTTACTTACACTGCCTTGCTTTTAAAGAATAGGCCTACTACGTATTTTACTGTTGGTCATTATGGTGGTACTTGTTTAGCCAAGTTTTTTTCTGAAGTGGTTTTTGGGGAAAAAAGTTTGAGATTCACTGCTCCAACAGATTGATGGATGATAATAATGATAATAATAATAATAATAATAATAATAATAATACTGGATTAGTTTTATATATAAAACTTGCTTTGAAATTGTAGGTCAAGGGAACAAGCATGTTATGGGATGAGTTTGGCGTTGCTGGCGTGACCCCAGGAGCAGAGAAGAGAGACGGCGTCCAGGTAAAAAAATACATTTTAACAATAAAAAAAAACCAAGGTAATAACAGCGCGGAAGAAACAAAGCTCCACGGGTGAGTCAAAAACTAAATGAACAAAAGGCCAAACAGTAACCACAGCAGAGGCAAAAAAACACTTACAAGTATAAAGGAAAGAAGAACACCGGGTACCGGTATGGTTGTAACACAACAGTAAATAAATAAATGAGTAAATAAATCAATTAATTTACAATAAGTAAGTACCGTATTTTTCGGACTATAAGTCGCAGTTTTTTTCATAGTTTGGCCGGGCTCCAATGCGACTTATATATGTTTTTTTTCCTTTTTTATCATGAATTTTCGGCAGGTGCGACTTATACTCCGGTGCGACTTATACTCCGAAAAATACATTTTAAACATTTATTAAATAGATACATACATAGAAAGTATTAGATATACAAGCATATACACAATAATTAAAGTTGTCATAAATACATAGTTAAGTAGTTGATGGTTCACCTAAGAGATGAATGAGATTGTCTAATTTAAAAAAAAAAAGATTGAAGATGTTTATTAGGATTCTTCTTCTTTGTACTTTGTGAACACTTGTAGTTTGAATAGTTTCTTAAACTAAATATTAGTACTTTTCTTGACTTCCTTGCTTAATTCATTCCATAATTTAATTCCACATACTATGATGCTAAATGTTTTAAGTGTTGTATGTGTGTTATATTTTCTTCTGTGCAAAGACATAAAAAGCCTATTCCATTTTATTCCATTCTATTCTATTCTATTCTATTCCTTCACAGGCTACTATAAATGCATTGGCAGGCCAAATCTTGAGTTTGACATCTGTGATTAAGAGTTTACTTGCATACCAACAAGTGGCACCAAACAATTACTACCCCAGTCTAGTCTTTTCTTCTTGTCAATCACACACTCCAGGAATGTAGAGATATAATGGAAGTGAGCGGCCAAATGGTAGTAACAACAAAAGTTGTAATTTTAAGATAATTGTGATTAATAAAGAAGAGTCATCGAACAACTGTCCAGCATCTAAGGAATATTATAGTGGAACCTCGATTTGCGAACTTAATTGGTTCTTGAACATGGTTCGTAAACCAAACAGTTTGTATAGTGAAGCAGAGTTCTGCATAAGAATCAATGTAAACATGATTAATTTGGTCTGGCCTCCACAAAAGTCCCTATTTTAGTAAAAAAAAAAAAACGGCAGACTTTGAAGACACTGGAATGTATGTATGTGTATATAAATATAGATATACTGTATATAATTGAGCCATTACCCCAACAATCTCTTTTTATCCAAACAACATTACAGCAAGCTCAAATGTCAACACACACACAAGTCTTGTTGGTGCACTCCAAAACCTTTACCACCATGCAAATATTTGTGTTATTGTTGAACAGTTTCGGAGTGATAAACGAGCAGTGGCCTCACATAGTCACCGCTAGCATCAGCACAATCTAGCAATGTGAGGCGATCCTTCATCGGCCTTTTCCCGGTAGTGCCTTCTCTTTCACTGTAAAAAAAAAAAAGGTCCGCTGTGGGATCTTTTTTGGTCTCATCACAATTAAAGACTTGTGCGAAACAAAGCCCCCTTTGCTGAAAAAAATCCTCAAAATGAAGGTGCTGCAAGCTGGAGGCTAACTTACTAAAACGCTACACCTCAGCGCCGAGTCTATATAGCGAGACTTTGAGAGTTTGGACATATTTAAAGTGTTTCTGGTCACACAAAGTGATCTCTAAGACAGGCTGACACAGCTCTGCAAGGTACAATTTCGCCAATTGTGTAAATAAACACGTCAAAAGTGACGCTAGCCGTCGAAGCTCTTCGAAATATCCGCGTCCGTGTGCGTAGGATGTGAACAGATGTGACGTAGTAGGCCCAGCCTCTTCAAAATGGCCATGCAAGCGTAAGGGAAGTGATGTCAAGTCCCTAATGGCTTCAAGCAGCATGCAAAATAAAGGAATGAATGAATGAAGAGTTCGTACGCCGAACACACAGAGGCATATTTGGTGCGTAAACCGAAAAGGTCGCAAATGGAGGTGTTCGTAAATCGAGGTTCCGTTGTATATCCATAAATGGATCTTGAAAATGAAGGGTGGTCTTATATTCAGGTCAATTTAGAAAAACATAGCCCATACTTGCCAACCCTCCCGATTTTCCCGGGAGACTCCCGAATTTCAGTGTCCCTCCCGAAAATCTCCCGGAGCAACCATTCTCCCGAATTTCTCCCGATTTCCACCCGGACAACAATATTGGGGGCGTGCCTTAAAGGCACTGCCTTTACCGTCCTCTCTCACCTGAAAAGGAGACTATTATATATGTCTCCGTTACCCATAGGTTTATCTATAACCCATAAAGTAGGCAGGCACGGAGCTATTTCTCAGAGTGTGTTTATTCCAGCCGGCACGTTAATACACTGACACACAACATCCAGATTCCCATTATGCAATTGCTTCAAAACTACGGCAAGTAGTAATGTCCAAAAACATAACAGAGACGAAGCAGAAGAACGAAGAAGAGACATGGCGACGACGATTAAGATGAAGAAGTACGCTTGCAAGTTCCAAAATGATTGGAAATAATAATGTCAGTTCATCCAGGACAGCTGGAAGGGGAAGGTGTATGCTGCCTGCACATTTTGTAGATCAGACCTCTCCATTGAACACGGTGGCCAAACGGATATACTCATTCATGAACGGATTATTGATATATATATATATATATATATAAGAAATACTTGAAAATATATATAAACTACCCAACCCCCCCCCCCCCCCCCCTCATCTACCGAATTCGGAGGTCTCAAGGTTGGCAAATATGACGTAACCAAATATCTTCTTGTGCTGCCCAAACGTCACACATATAAAATTAATTCCATCAATACCTTGACAGTGCCAGTAGATGACAGTATTGCTCTGCAAACCTCTGCGTTCCCTCTTGATTGTGCATTAAAGGGGAACATTATCACCAGACCTATGTAAGCGTCAATATATACCTTGATGTTGCAGAAAAAAGACCATATATTTTTTTAACCGATTTCCGAACTCTAAATGGGTGAATTTTGGCAAATTAAACGCCTTTCTATTATTCGCTCTCGGAGCGATGACGTCACGTTGTGACGTCACATCAGGAAGCAATCCGCCATTTTCTCACTTTCGTCGGTGTGTTGTCGGGGGGTGTAACAACACGAACAGGGACGGATTCAAGTTGCACCAGTGGCCCAAAGATGCGAAAAAGGCAAGAAATTGGACGAAATTTGTTCAAAATACGAGGCTGTGGAGAAAGCCGACGAAATGGTCAGTCTGTTCCGCACACTTTACCGACGAAAGCTATGCTACGACAGAGATGGCAAGAATGTGTGGATATCCTGCGACATTCAAAGCAGATGCTGACATCAACTCCAAAACTTGACGGATCAGCTTTCAGGAAAAGAGAGTGGATGAGGGTATGTCTACAGAATATATTAATTGATGAAAACTTTATTCATTACTCGCGGTTTTACGTAAATTATTATACATAAACTGTGTTTACCAATAATTTAGCTTAAAAACTTTTTTTTTTTTCAATCATTCGAGTACATTCGGGTAGTCTTGTGTAATGCAGTATTTTGTGTCTATTTAGGTATGGTTAACCTGAGTGTTGAAATCGTGGAAAAATATATGTTCATAGTTGTTAGTTTCCTTTAATGCCAAACAAACACATACCAATCGTTGGTTAGAAGGCGATCGCCGAATTCGTCCTCGCTTTCTCCCGTGTCGCTGGCTGTTGTGTCGTTTTCGTCGGTTTCGCTTGCATACGGTTCAAACCGATATGGCTCAATAGCTTCAGTTTCTTCTTCAATTTCGTTTTCACTACCTGCCTCCACACTACAACCATCCGTTTCAATACATGCGTAATCTGTTGAATCGCTTAAGCCGCTGAAATCCGAGTCTGAATCCGAGCTAATGTCGCTATACCTTGCTGTTCTATGTGCCATGTTTGTTTGTATTGGCATCACTGTGTGACGTCACAGGAAAATGGACGGGTGTATATAACGATGGTTAAAATCAGGCACTTTGAAGCTTTTTTTAGGGATATTGCGTGATGGGTAAAATTTTGAAAAAAACTTCGAAAAAAAAAATAAGCCACTGGGAACTGATTTTTAATGGTTTTAACCCTTCTGAAATTGTGATAATGTTCCCATTTAAGTCAGCACGTAAAGCTGGACTGTATTTCCGGTTTCTTTCATTTCTTTAAAAAGTAGCTTACTGTGTCTAAATCTGTGATATAAAGTACTGTTCAGCCGCGTGGAATCGTTTATGCGGTGCTGAGACATGTCCAATCAATTCCTGCAAACATCCCAATTGATGCATTGACAAACATCAGTCAGGGTCAGCTCGTGTTTGTCAATAAAATCCTCTCTTAAACTTGCAATAGCAAACATGCATTCACGAACAGCGCCCTTATTTTGTGGAAGAGGCAGATAAGGAGGTAAAGACCAGGATAAGTAAACATGAAGTGCAATAATTGTCTTATGACCTTGAGTGTGAATTTAGGCTGACAAACTCTTAAGTAGATCTATAAAATATTCACTAAAAGAAGAACTTTATCGTCAATGGAGGAATTATTGCGGGGTGTTTGGATTATACAGGAGCTTATGAGGTGCCAAATTATTTGTAAAAACTGTGGTACCTCCAATTTTGTACGACACCGCTTTTTTATTATTCAGTTTAATGTACATTTTAGCCAAAAGTTTGCCCCTAAATTTTGTACACTGATTCAGTTATTGATAGGTGTGTCCCGATCTGATCTAATGTAGATATCGGTCCGATATCAGCAAAAAAACAAGTCGCGGATGATATTGGCATGCATCTATAATCTCCAATACATGCAGTACTGCAGCTGCTTTGAAGCTAAATGCCCTCCAATAAGCACACAAGGTTGGTATGTTGTTGTATTTAGTGAAGTCATTTACAAAAGGTAATCATGGTAAGCTATACGTTACTAAGAGCTAGCAGCTACACATCAGCTAAGCACACAACAGCACACAAGCTAAACTTACATAGTAAGTGTCCTTAATTGAATAATATTGCAGTCTAAAACACAACATTTGTCAATACAAACAACTATAAAATAATTAGAGTTGCATATTATTTACAGATACAAAGTCTCCAAGGCAGAAGATTAGATAGTATTCAGTAACAAACGTGTCTGCATCATTCAACTTATTGTGTCATGAGTTTAATTTACAGTAATAAATTATTGTGAAGAAGAAAAAAACAAATCAAAAGTATAAATCCGTCATAAGGTTAGTGTTTTTCATACCTATACCATTGTTCTCGGAACGATTTCGCTTGATCAAGCCTTTTCAAGCATTGCACACTACAAAAATAACACAACTATATACTAAGATTTCTGCTGATGTTGTATTAGATTAATATCGGTATCGGCCAACACTCAAGGCTCCAATGTCGGTATCGTATCGGAAGTGAAAAAGTTGTATCAGCACACCCCGAGTTGTCATAAGAAACCAATCCGTTTGCCCAAGTATCATTCTACACAATTGAGTGCCCGAATAAAGACTCCCACACAATGGAGACTTTGGTACAAGTACAAAATAGGGCATCATGGGGCCAAAGGAAGTTGTGAGTGCCAGCATTTTAAAAAAAGGCCATTCAGAAACACGACTGCAATATTTTTTAAACTGGTACTTGGGCTCCATCTAGTGGTACGCCAAAGAATCCCTTATTTAAATATTGCAATGACGTAACTCGAAGGTTTATCAGCTTTCAATGGAAGTCTTTACAATCCGACTAATGTAGGCCGTAGTCAACGCCAACATTAAAAACAATTAAGACACAAACAGAACTGTCTTACTTTGTAATTTCTATCACTCGAAGAAATGTTCCTACATTCAAGCAGTGTTACTGTTCAAATTGTGTGGAACCATACAGTGGGCAAAAATATTAAAAATATACTTAATACTTAACAGTAGGAAAGGGATTAATTTCTGGGTGGATCTCGCATGGGAGGAAAAGGGGGGGGGGGGGTTTAAATATTTAGGAATGCAGTCTGCTGAAAATGCTGGAAAGCTCTACTCTACATAGAAACTGACGCTGTGGTCAACGTTGGAATTGTCACTAAACGCCTTTTAAGATATTCAACACTCTATTGCCATCTGCTCCCCCCTCAATTTGTCATGTTTCATGTGTCAGGTAAACCATGACGATTGGGGCCAAATGACCCCTTCCGACTGTAAATAGAACCTCCGCCTTGTTTTTAATGAACATTAAAGACCTACTGTGCTCCTGTATTTGAATGTTGGTCATTATGGTGGCACTTGGAGAGCCAAGTGTTTTCTGAGGTGCTACTTGGTGAAAAAAGTTTGACAACCACTGCACAACTGGATTTAGGAAAAAAAACGTGTAGCAAAGTACGAAAGTGTCGCCATTTCCTCTCTGCTCATTGCCATCTCGCAAACAAGAGTATTCGTTTATCTATGTGCAGCCATTTTTGCATTGTTTTCAAACAGAACTGTCTTACCTTGTCATTTCTATGACTCGAAGAAATGTTCGTACATTCGAGCACAGTGTTACTGTTCAAATTGTGTGCAACCATACAGTGGGCAAAAATATTAAATATATTGTAACAGTAGGGAAGGGATTCATACGGCTACATTTCTGGGTGGATCTCGCATAGGAGGAAAAGGGCGGGGTTTAAATGTTTTGCAATGCAGTCTGCTGAAAATGATGGAAAGCTCCACTCTACATAGAAACGGACAAAGTGGTCAACGTTGGACTTGCCACTAAACACCTTTTAAGATATTCAACACTCTATTGCCATCTGCTCCCCCCTCAATTTGTCATGTTTCATGTGTCAGGTAAACCGTGACGAATGGGGCCCAATGACCCCTTCCGACTGTAAATAGTTTTTAATGAACATTAAAGACCTGCTATGCTGCCATATTTGAATTTGGATAAGCCAAGTGTTTTCTGAGATGCTACTTGGTGAAAAAAGTTTGACAACCACTGCAGAACTGGATTTAGGAAAGAAAAAAAAGTGTAGCAAAGTACGAAAGTGTCGCCTTTTCCTCTCTACTCATTGCCAGCTTCGCAAACAAGAGTCTTCATTTATCCACGTGCAGCCATTTTTGCATTGCTTTCTGCAGAATTGTATTTATTCCCAATATTCTATTACTCTTTTTGTGAATACTGCAGAGTGACATTCTTCACCTGTCCCTCCTCTGTCAGCCAACCCGCTCTGGCTGTCTTCAGCTTTCAGCCACAATTGGAGCCCTCGTCCTATGTATGAACTAAGTGGAGAGGTGGGTGGGTGCTTGCCACTGAATCAATCGCTGGTTGATAGCAAAGGGCCATGACAGCGAGCAGAGCGATAGTGGCTGTGAAAAAAGGTAAAAGGCTGTTGAGGACGGAGGAGGAGTAATAGTGAGGAGAGTCTCTGGTAAAAGAGGAACTGGGGATAAAGGATGGTAATGGATAACATTTATCTGTACTGTGAGGGCAAGGCCGTCATAAAGGAAGATGGCGAAGCCTCTGAGGTCGTAAAAGTCGGAAGTCGATCAAATTCTGCCCTTTTGCGACACTTTTCCCCCTCAACGGGTATTTAGAGAAGAAGAACACGAGACGAGAAGAACTTGTTTTACACTTAAAAGGGATTTACGTTGATTTTCCTCTTTACTGACTTATAAATGTTGTTGCCAATCATAAGGCTCACGCGTGCTGGTTTCGGATGCCTCGGAACGCTTTGTTTCGCTTTGTGATGTCACAGATAGACGGACGTACTTATATGGTCATCCTTGTGTCTGTTGTCGACCAGCCTCTTCCCCTCTGCTGTTATACCTTCTCACTCAATGCCTCCCCCACCTGCCCTGTTCCTTCAGCATGGACCAGTAAGTACGAAGTCGGATTAGCCAAAAAAAGTATTATTTTCATCTAACATAAAGTGACATAAATGCTGCTTTACAAGGTTTTTTTTTTATTTTATTTATTTTTATTTGTTGTTGTTTTACTTTTGTGGCTGTGTGTAGAAAAGGCTGGTTGCATCAGCTCTGCTCTTTTAATGTATTTAATGTCCTTTGTGTTCTTTAATGTTTCCCGCTTACACACATGTTTATGTGTGCTATGGCTATGAGGGTTTTTTTCCATGTTCCCCAGCGTTAACAGGTTTCTCACCTTTTTTGTAACTGGCGTCGGAAGTTGGCAGACTCGTCAGCGATCCTGTCTTGTCTCCCTGTGATGTTTGTCTGCTCTTGAATGGGATTGTGCTTAAAATCTTAATTTCCCCTCGGGGTTTATTAAAGGAATTAAGTTATTTTCGACCGTGAAAAAAAAAGAGGTGGTGATGTTCGTCTTCAAGATATATATTTAAATAGTGTACATTTTTTTAAAAGATACATTTTGGGTTTTATTTGCGATCTGGGATTTATCCAAACACAAACTATTTGCTGACATACCCAAAAAAGTAGGTTATAAATGTGACTGTGAAATTTACACTAAAGCATATGCAATTCATATTAGTTAGACCAGGGATTCTCAAACTGTGGTACATGTACCACAAGTGGTACGCGGGTTCCATCTCGTGGTACACCAAACAATCACTTAATTAAATATTAAAACACAGTGTTACTGTTCAAACTGTGTGTAATGTTTAATGACCAAAAATATTTAATAAAACCTTTGCCTGTTTTTTATATTTTGGTCATTATAGTGGCACATGGAGAGCCATGTGTTTTTAACTTGGTGAAAAAAGTTTGAAAACCACTGATCTAGACAACAAAAAAGTGTGTTTTAATGTAGGTCCCCCTTTAAGAATTTCCCAAATCAGGCAAACTTTGTAGTTCATCAACGACCAAAAGTATTTCACTGTTTTACTGATTTATATTATAAATGCTTTACTCTTTACTTTTAAGAGTGTTAAAAACATTAAAATCCTAACAAAATTAAGAAAAAAACAATATGTTTTTAGATGGTCAAACTGTCCGTCACAAGGGAATTTGAACAGAATGAACGAATGATTGTCTCTGGAACAGATTATTTATTTTTCCATTATTCATTTGAAGTTTATACGTATTATATCCAAATTGGATGATGTAATGGTATAAATACTTGAATTATGCTATTAATTTTTAAGATATTCAGTTATAGAAATAAATAATTAGTTATAAAATAAATAATATATTTAATAATTAAAACGTAAATAGTAATAAATTAAAGAGAAGTGCAGAAAAAGTGTATTTGAGACATGCTGTATAGCTACCACGTTTTAAAGGCCTACTGAAATGCGATTTTCTTATTTAAACGGGGATAGCAGGTCCATTCTATGTGTCATACTTGATCATTTCGCGATATTACCATATTTTTGCTGGAAGGATTTAGTAGAGAACATCGACGATAAAGTTTGCAACTTTTGGTCGCTGATAAAAAAGCCTTGCCTGTACCGGAAGTAGCAGACGAGTAGCGTGACGTCACAGGTTGTGGAGCTACTCACATCCGCACATTGTTTACAATCATGGCCACCAGCAGCGAGAGCGATTCGGACCGAGAAAGCGACGATTTCCCCATTAATTTGAGCGAGGATGAAAGATTTGTGGATGAGGAAAGTGAGAGTGAAGGACTAGAGGGCAGTGGGAGCGATTCAGATAGGGAAGATGCTGTGAGAGGCGGGTGGGACCTGATATTCAGCTGGGAATGACTAAAACAGTAAATAAACACAAGACATATGTATACTCTATTAGCCACAACACAACCAGGCTTATATTTAATATGCCACAAATTAATCCCGCATAACAAACACCTCCCCCCTCCCGTCCATACAACCCGCCAATACAACTCAAACACCTGCACAACACACTCAATCCCAGAGCCCAAAGTACCGTTCACCTCCCCAAAGTTCATACAGCACATATATTTCCCCAAAGTCCCCAAAGTTACGTACGTGACATGCACATAGCGGCACGCACGTACGGGCAAGCGATCAAATGTTTGGAAGCCGCAGCTGCATGCGTACTCACGGTACCGCGTCTGCGCATCCAACTCAAAGTCCTCCTGGTAAGAGTCTCTATTGTCCCAGTTCTCCACAGGCCAATGGTAAAGCTTGACTGTCATCTTCCGGGAATGTAAACAATGAAACACCGGCTGTGTTGTCCGGCACAACAGTCAAGGGGTGCATTCTACGGCGGGGGTGCGTTATCCGGCACAACACCTGCCGCAATACACCGCTTCCCACCTACAGCTTTCTTCTTTGCTGTCTCCATTGTTCATTGAACACATTGCAAAAGATTCACCAACACAGATGTCCAGAATACTGTGGAATTTTGCGATGAAAACAAACGACTTAATAGCTGGCCACCATGCTGTCCCAAAATGTCCTCTACAATCCGTGACGTCACGCGCAGGCGTCATCCTACCGAGACGTTTTCAGAAGGATATTTCGCGCGAAATTTAAAATTGCACTTTAGTAAGCTAACCCGGCCGTATTGGCATGTGTTGCAATGTTAAGATTTCATCATTGATATATAAACTATCAGACTGCGTGGTCGGTAGTAGTGGGTTTCAGTAGGCCTTTAAAGCCCTTAAATAATCAAAAAACATATCTAAAATTATATATCCATCTAAAATTCAAGCATTTTTAAGAATGTCAATCTCCAGGAGGAGAAGCATGGTGACGTGTCAGGTGAGAGTAAAGACACAACACAACATGTAAGATGCACAAAATCAATAAAACAACACAAATATGGCGACAAGTGTGTAAGCAGAGAACAACAAAATCCAAACTTTTTGGTTTGTACTAAAAGTGTCACAAGCGAGTTAAGAGGGTGCAACGGAGGGAAAGTGAGAAGGGCTGAATTATTGAGGCCAGACGTGTGTCGGGACACACAACGTAGATTCCCAGTGATGATGCCTCCCTGCTGTCACCAAAAGTTCAGTTGGAGCCAGCAGACTGTGGTGGTTTTGTTGCCATTAGGAGGCACCCAGACGTGTGCTTTAAACAGCCTTGTGCCGCTGTTTTTACACCACAAACACCTACTTAGCGACAGGAAACTGCAATACTCTCTCTTGCTGCCTGATTTTGAAAATGCATCCTAAAAGTACAAACCCCGTTTCCATATGAGTTGGGAAATTGTGTTAGATGTAAATATAAACGGAATACAATGATTTGCAAATCCTTTTCAACCCATATTCAATTGAATGCACTACAAAGACAAGATATTTGATGTTCAAACTCACAAACTTTATTTTTTTTTTTAAATAATAATCAACTTAGAATTTCATGGCTGCAACACGTGCCAAAGTAGTTGGGAAAAGGCATGTTCACCACTGTGTTACATCACCTTTTACGCTTCATAATGCGCCACACATTTTCGATGGGAGACAGGTCTGGACTGCAGGCGGCCCAGGAAAGTACCCGCACTCTTTTTTTACAAAGCCACGCTGTTGTAACACGTGCTGAATGTTGCTTGGCATTGTCTTGCTGAAATAAGCAGGGGCGTCCATGAAAAATACGGTGCTTAGATGGCAGCATATGTTGTTCCAAAACCTGTATGTACCTTTCAGCATTAATGGTGCCTTCACAGATGTGGAAGTTACCCATGCCTTGGGCACTAATACACCCCCATATCATCACAGATGCTGGCTTTTGAACTTTGCGTCGATAACAGTCTGGATGGTTCGCTTCCCCTTTGGTCCGGATGACACGATGTCGAATATTTCCAAAAACAATCTGAAATGTGGACTCGTCAGACCACAGAACACTTTTCCACTTTGCATCAGTCCATCTTAGATGATCTCGGGCCCAGAGAAGCCGGCGGCGTTTCTGGATGTTGTTGATAAATGGGTTTTGCTTTGCATAGTAGAGCTTTAACTTGCACTTACAGATGTAGCGACAAACTGTATTTAGTGACAGTGGTTTTCTGAAGGTGATATCCTTTAGAGATTGATGTTGTTTTTTGATACAGTGCCGTCTGAGGGATCGAAGGTCACGGTCATTCAATGTTGGTTTCCCGCCATGCCGCTTACGTGGAGGGATTTCTCCAGATTCTCTGAACCTTTTGATGATATGATGGACCGTAGATGGTGAAATCCCTAAATTTCTTGCAATTGCACTTTGAGAAACGTTGTTCTTAAACTGTTTGACTATTTGCTCATGCAGTTGTGGACAAAGGGGTGTACCTCGCCCCATCCTTTCTTGTGAAAGACTGAGCATTTTTTGGGAAGCTGTTTTTATACCCAATCATGGCACCCACCTGTTCCCAATTAGACTGCACACCTGTGGGATGTTCCAAATAAGTGTTTGATGAGCATTCCTCAACTTTATCAGTATTTATTGCCACCTTTCCCAACTTCTTTGTCACGTGTTGCTGGCATCAAATTCTAAAGTTAATGATTAATGATTATTTGCAAAAAAAAAAAATGTTTATCAGTTTGAACATCAAATATGTTGTCTTTGTAGCATATTCAACTGAATATGGATTGAAAATGATTTGCAAATCATTGTATTCCGTTTATATTTACATCTAACACAATTTCCCAACTCATATGGAATTGGGGTTTGTAATAAAATTACTAACACACAAACATAAAAAATAATAATTAATCTCATCACTAAAATGACACACTTTTCATTCCCTGTGGTACTCTTTAGGTACCTTACAACTTCAGTTGGTACCCTAAAACAAAGGTGTTATAGTACAGTGCAGTGCAGTTATGTTGGCAGTGGAAACATACAACATGTATTTAAAAAAAATTGTTGACAAAATATTTTAATAATGATTGTACATTTAAATGTCAAAATGTGTACTTACTGCCATGACAGTATTTGTCTAGATGTAAATTGTTTATGATGTAGCCTTCATACAAACCCACAATGAATTTCAAAATAAAACAATTTAGGATTCAACTAGATTCTCAGGTATGAGTATGTTTCGAAAATCTAAGCCATTTTATGTACTGTACAATAGGTCAATTTTCAAAAATATGCATCATTTCAATAGTTAACTGTTTTAAATTAGGCAAGGCAATGTAAAGCAAGTTCATTTATCTTATGTTAATCCCAGCCCCTTCCTGCTCAGTCACTGGTGAAAAACGTCAATGCGTGTCTTGCGTTCGAATCCCAGTAATACTTGTTGGGAAAGTTTACAAATATAGGTTTTATGATGTTAAAGTTGTTGTTTTGTTGTTATTTCTTTCCCATGATTTTGTTTTAATACAAAACATGCCATCCATCCATCCATCCATCTTCTTCCGCTTATCCGAGGTCGGGTCGCGGGGGCAGCAGCTTAAGCAGGGAAGCCCAGACTTCCCTCTCCCCAGCCACTTCGTCCAGCTCCTCCCGGGGGATCCCGAGGCGTTCCCAGGCCAGCCGGGAGAGATAGTCTTCCCAGCGTGTCCTGGGTCTTCCCCGTGGCCTTCTACCGGTCGGACGTGCCCGAAACACCTTCCTAGGGAGGCGTTCGGGTGGCATCCTGACCAGATGCCCGAACCACCTCATCTGGCTCCTCTCGATGTGGAGGAGCAGCGGCTTTACTTTGAGCTCCCCCCGAATGACAGAGCTTCTCACCCTATCTCTAAGGGAGAGCCCCGCCACTCGGCGGAGGAATCTCATTTCGGCCGCTTGTACCCGTGATCTTGTCCTTTCGGTCATGACCCAAAGCTCATGACCATAGGTGAGGATGGGAACGTAGATCGACCGGTAAATCGAGAGCTTTGCCTTCCGGCTCAGCTCCTTCTTCACCACAACGGATCGATACAGCGTCCGCATTACTGAAGACGCCGCACCGATCCGCCTGTCGATCTCACGATCCACTCTTCCCCCACTCGTGAACAAGACTCCGAGGTACTTGAACTCCTCCACTTGGGGCAAGATCTCCTCCCCAACCCGGAGATGGCACTCCACCCTTTTCCGGGAGAGAACCATGGACTCGGACTTGGAGGTGCTGATTCCCATCCCAGTCGCTTCACACTCGGCTGCGAACCGATCCAGTGAGAGCTGAAGATCTTGGCCGGAGGAAGCCATCAGGACCACATCATCTGCAAATAGCAGTGACCTAATCCTGCAGCCACCAAACCAGATCCCCTCAACGCCCTGACTGCGCCTAGAAATTCTGTCCATAAAGGTTATGAACAGAATCGGTGACAAAGGGCAGCCTTGGCGGAGTCCAACCCTCACTGGAAACGTGTCAGACTTACTGCCGGCAATGCGGACCAAGCTCTGACACTGATTATACAGGGAGCGAACTGCCACAATAAGACAGTCCGTTACCCCATACTCTCTGAGCACTCCCCACAGGACTTCCCGGGGTACACGGTCGAATGCCTTCTCCAAGTCCACAAAGCACATGTAGACTGGTTGGGCAAACTCCCATGCACCCTCAAGGACCCTGCCGAGAGTATAGAGCTGGTCCACAGTTCCACGACCAGGACGAAAACCACACTGTTCCTCCTGAATCCGAGGTTCGACTATCCGGCATAGCCTCCTCTCCAGTACACCTGAATAGACCTTACCGGGAAGGCTGAGGAGTGTGATCCCACGATAGTTGGAACACACCCTCCGGTTCCCCTTCTTAAAGAGAGGAACCACCACCCCGGTCTGCCAATCCAGAGGTACCGCCCCCGATGTCCACGCGATGTTGCAGAGTCTTGTCAACCAAGACAGCCCCACAACATCCAGAGCCTTAAGGAACTCCGGGCGGATCTCATCCACCCCCGGGGCCTTGCCACCGAGGAGCTTTTTAACTACCTCGGCAACCTCAGCCCCAGAAATAGGAGAGCCCACCACAGATTCCCCAGGCCCTGCTTCCTTATAGGAAGACGTGCTGGTAGGATTGAGGAGGTCTTCGAAGTATTCCCTCCACCGATCCACAACATCGGCAGTCGAGGTCAGCAGAGCACCATCCCCACCATACACGGTGTTGACACTGCACTGCTTCCCCTTCCTGAGGCGGCGGATGGTGGTCCAGAATTGCTTCGAAGCCGTCCGGAAGTCTTTTTCCATGGCCTCCCCGAACTCCTCCCATGTCCGAGTTTTTGCCTCCGCGACCGCTGAAGCCGCACACCGCTTGGCCTGTCGGTACCTGTCTGCTGCCTCAGGAGTCCCATGAGCCAAAAGAACCCGATAGGACTCCTTCTTCAGCCTGACGGTATCCCTCACCGCCGGCGTCCACCAACGGGTTCTAGGATTACCGCCACGACAGGCACCAACTACCTTGCGGCCACAGCTCCAATCGGCCGCCTCGACAATAGAGGTACGGAACATTGTCCACTCGGACTCAATGTCCAGCACCTCCCTCGTGACATGTTCAAAGTTCTTCCGGAGGTGGGAATTGAAACTCTCTCTGACAGGAGACTCTGCCAGGCGTTCCCAGCAAACCCTCACAATGCGTTTGGGCCTGCCAGGTCTGTCCGGCATCCTCCCCCACCATCGCAGCCAACTCACCACCAGGTGGTGATCGGTAGAAAGCTCCGCCCCTCTCTTCTCCCGAGTGTCCAAAACATGAGGCCGCAAATCCGATGACACAACTACAAAGTCGATCATGGAACTGCGGCCTAGGGTGTCCTGGTGCCAAGTGCACATATGGACACCCTTATGTTTGAACATGGTGTTTGTTATCGACAATCTGTGACGAGCACAAAAGTCCAATAACAGAACACCACTCGGGTTCAGATCCGGGCGGCCATTCTTCCCAATCACACCTCTCCAGGTTTCACTGTCGCTGCCAACATGAGCGTTGAAGTCCCCCAGTAGAACGAGGGAATCACCCGGGGGAGCACTCTCCAGTACTCCCTCGAGTGAATCCAAAAAGGGTGGGTACTCTGAGCTGCTGTTTGGCGCGTAAACGCAAACAACAGTCAGGACCCGTCCCCCCACCCGAAGGCGGAGGGAAGCTACCCTCTCGTCCACCGGGTTGAACTCCAACGTGCAGGCTTTGAGCCGAGGGGCAACAAGAATTGCCACCCCAGCCCGTCGCCTCTCACTGCCGGCAACGCCAGAGTGGAAGAGAGTCCAGCCCCTCTCAAGAGAAGTGGTTCCAGAGCCCTTGCTGTGCGTCGAAGTGAGTCCGACTATATCTAGCCGGAACTTCTCCACCTCACGCACTAGCTCAGGCTCCTTCCCCCCCAGCGAAGTGACGTTCCACGTCCCAAGAGCCAGCTTATGTAGCCGAGGATCGGACCACCAAGTGCCCTGCCCTCGGCTGCCGCCCAGCTCACACTGCACCCAACCTCTATGGCCCCTGCTATGGGTGGTGAGCCCATTGGAGGGGGGACCCACGTTGCCTCTTCGGGCTGTGCCCGGCCGGGCCCCATGGGGACAGGCCCGGCCACCAGGCGCTCGCCATCGTGCCTGGAGCCAGGCCCGGAGGTGGCAAAACTTGACAAAACATGAAAAAAATTTGACAAAAACATGCGTCAAATTTAATACATTTTTGATTTTTTTTTTTTTTAGCAAAACAACAGCTTTAAAAAGTATACAAAAAAACTTTTTCAAATTAATAATCTTCAAAGTCTTTGAAGTCATTTGAAATGTTACCACAGACATACAATATATTGCCAAAAGTATTTGGCCACCTGCCATGACTCACATATGAACTTTAAGTGCCATCCCATTCCTAACCCATAGGGTTCAATATGATGTCGGTCTACCTTTTGCAGCTATTACAGCTTCAACTCTTCTGGGAAGGCTGTCCACAAGGTTGCGGAGTGTGTTTATAGGCATTTTCAACCATTGTTCCAAAAGCGCATTGGTGAGGTCTCACACTGATGTTGGTCGAGAAGGCCTGGCTCTCAGTCTCCGTTCTAATTCATCCCAAAGGTGTTCTATTGGGTTCAGGTCAGGACTCTGTGCAGGCCAGTCAAGTTCATCCACACCAGGCTCTGTCATCCATGTCTTTATGGACCTTACTTTGTGCACTGGTGCACAGTCATGTTGGAGGAGGAAGGGGCCCGCTCCAAACTGTTCCCACAAGGTTGGGAGCATGGAATTGTCCAAAATGTTTTGGTATCCTGGAGCATTCAAAGTTCTTTTCACTGGAACTAAGGGACAAAGTCCAACTCCTGAAAAACAACCCACACCATAATTCTTCCTCCGCCAAATTTCACTCTTGGCACAATGCAGTCCGAAATGTACTCTTCTCCTGGCAACCTCCACACCCAGACTCGTCCATCAGATTGCCAGATGGAAAAGCATGATTCATCACTCCAGAGAAGGTGTCTCCACTGCTCTAGAGTCCAGTGGCGACGTGCTTTCCACCACTGCATTCGACGCTTTGCATTGGACATGGTGATGCATGGCTTAGATGCAGCTGTCAGCCATGGAAACCCATTCCATGAAGCTCTCTGCGTACTGTACGTGGGCTAATTGGAAGGTCACATGAAGTTTTGGAGCTCTGTAACAACAGAAAGTCGGCGACATCTTTGCACTATGCGCTTCAGCATCCGCTGACCCCTCTCTGTCAGTTTACGTGGCCTACCACTTGGTGGCTGAGTTGCTGTTGTTCCCAAACTCTTCCATTTTCTTATAATAAAGTTGACTTTGGAATATTTAGGAGCGAGGAAATTTCACGACCGGATTTGTTGCAAAAATGGCATCCTATGACAGTCCCACGCTGGAAGTCACTGAGCTCCTGAGAGCGGCCCATTCTTTCACAAATGTTTGTAGAAACAGTCTCCATGCCTCAGTGCTTCATTTTATACACCTGTGTATACAAGTGATTAGGACACCTGATTCTGATCATTTGGATGGGTGGCCAAATACTTTTTACTGATAAGAATATAATGTGAAGTTTCCCCACAAGGTTCTGCTGGATCAAATTCTGGTCAGAGTTAAGTTAGGAAGCCTTATTAATTGATGTTAATGTTAATAATTATTGAACAATGTATTGCCCATGAATAAGTTTTAGTACAAAACAAGCATCAAATTACATTCACTATATAAGCCGTCTAGATCAGTGGTCCCCAACCACCGGTCCGCGGACCGATTGGTACCGGCCGCACAAGAAATAAAAATAAAATAAAATAAAAATAAAAATCTTTATTATTTTCTGTATTGATCCTACACTATTATTGTTTTTATTGTTTGTTTTTTTTGTTACTTCTGACATGGCTTTGCCACGGTTTACTTGCTTATTTATTTGGTTTTTTTTTGTGACTTATTTTGTATTGTTTTGAATCTGATCAACCTCTGTGACTTTCCTTTTCTTTTTTAAGTGTGAACGGTGGAGAAGTCCTCGAGAGGTGATCTTGGGATCACTTCCTGAGGATCCTTGATGCCGAGGAATGTTCATCCACCTTGCTATGGTCTGGATAGCCTGCTGATCCAGAGCCAGAGCGGGATGGATGGATATATATACAATATCTGGGTATTTTTTCTAATAATGTTTATACTGTAAACCTTGATTTGTTAAAGTTTAAGTGCACCTCTCTCCTCAAGTGTGCATGTGAGTGTGTATGAGTGGATGTGTGATTGTATGAAGGCTTTGCGTGAGAAAAGTATGACTGTTAAATGTGATTTTAACTGTAAAATTCAATAAAAATATTTGCAAAACAATTTTAAAAATTAAATAAAAAATTGTACTTTTTAAAAAAAATTAAAGCAACATAAAAAACACAATATATGCATTATATATCAATATAGATCAATACAGTCTGCAGGGATACAGTCCGTAAGCACACATGAGTGTATTTCTTTATGACAAAAAAAAAAAAAAATACCATAACACCCCAAACCCCCCACCCACCCCACTACTTTTAAAACTAGACTGAAAACTTTTATGTTCACCTTAGCTTTCAGCTAATTCTTTTAATCTTTTAACTTTTAACGTCCGCACTGTTTTTATTTTTATTGTCTGCATTTTAAATTTCGCTTTTATTTTCTTTCATTTCACTTTGTTGTCTGTGAAGCACTTTGAGTCTGCCTTGTGTATGAAAAGTGCTATACAAATAAAGTTGCCTTGCCTTCAAGTTTGGTTAAGAAACTATAAAAAATTGTTTCTCATAAATAATATTTGAAGTCTTAAAAAAGTGTGAAAAATCTTGTAATATGGGGGCTTCCAAATAAAATTCTGCTTAGGCCCCCAATTTAGCCAGAGGTGGCGTTGGTTCAAAACTTAATTCAGCCATCTGGTGGAGTGAAGAAACCCTAACAATATGTATCCCTTGAATCTTAATTATTCATCTTGCTGAGATATTTGATAATTCTGTGCTTTCAATTTTGTGGAAAAAGTTTGTTGTACGTCCATAAAAGCACGCTTCGGTGAGTTTGGTGCGGAAGGAGCTTGTTAAACACCTTTATAACGGCTCATGAACGACAAAATAAATGTCTTTTTAACCTGCCCTCGCAGCGGCATGATGACAGCCACCACATTCGCATGAGAAATTTGGCCTCAACACCAGACTTTAATGTGCCTAATTAGTCATGAAACAAGGTAGGAGGGGCCACACCTGACCATGAAAGTGAGGGCCAGAGCACAGTCCAATTAGTTTGAAACCTGCCAACAGAGGGACTATTTATAGCCAGGTGAAAGTGTTCATATACGGCCCCTGGTCGGCACAGACTGGTGACGTGAAAGAAAGGTGAGAGAAGAAGAAGACAAAGCAAAGGAGATTGAAGGAAGTGAAGAAGAGTTAGACTGACAGGTGCAGGAGGAGGCGGGCGCTCTGATCTGAGTTCTGTTCTCACCGCTGTTCACAAGCATCCTGTCATCTTCATGAATAAGTCACACGCCAAATGTTGCCCGCTCTTCAACTTCATGCACGCCAACAATGACAAACACATTTTAGCCCATGATTCATTCCAATAGTCATCAGCAGGCTTTGTGTGGCCCTTAACAAGATCTTGTTTGTGGCCTCAGTTTTTGTTTATTTTTATATAACTTGTTATTATTATCGTGATACTCTTGAATGGAGTGTTCAGGGGGCTGAAGACTCCATAAAACATTCTTAAACCCCTGCTAAATATTTTCTTAGTTTAAAAAATATATACTTTTATGTTGAGATTTTTTTTTTTTTTTTCGCAAAATAGTGCTGACATAAATGTGAGTTGTAATAATCATACAACTTGTCATTGCAGTCCTTGTTCCTGTTAATTGGTTCCAGACATTAAATCACCAAAAATTATTCCCGGGCGCGACCACTGCTGCTGCTCACTGCTCTCCTCACCTCCCATGAGGGTGATCAAGGGTGGTGGGTCAAATGCAGAGAATAATTCCGCCACACCTAGTGTGTGTGACAATCATTGGTACTTTAACTTTAACTTGTTAATGTTACGGCTCAAGCACCTGCCGCCTCTTATTCTTCTGTGCGCTCCTCTGAGCGCGTCTCCGGACACGCCCACGGACGTTCCTCTCCTGCTGCGGCCGCGCCTCGGCTGCACTCAATCTGCAATCTGCACACCTGTCGCTGATGAGAGCTTGACGCCTTTCTTAAGCCAGCGTGTCCTGCGTTCCAGTGCCAGAACGTAGCTACATGTATTAAGTTAAGTTAAAGTACCGATGATTGTCACACACACACTAGGTGTGGTGAAATTTGTCCTCTGCATTTGACTTATCCCCTTGATCACCCCCTGGGAGGTGAGGGGAGCAGTGGGCAGCAGTGGTGGCCGCGCCCGGGAATAATTTTTGCAACCCTTGATGCTGAGTGCCAAGCAGGGAGGTAATGGGTCCCATTTTTATAGTCTTTGGTAGTGATGGGTTGATGAGGCGTCATGAAGCGTTTCGACACATTGCAAAACTGTATTGATACTGTGTCGATACTGTGTCACTAAATACTGACATCTGCTGGACATTAAAAATCCCTACAGGCAACCTATGGACCGACTCAACTGACACTGATTTTATGCCCTAGTACAGGGGTCACCAACCTTTTTGAAACCAAAAACTACTTCTTGGGTACTGATTAATGCGAAGGGCTACCAGTTTGATACACACTTAAATAAATAAATATATTGTCATTTGTAAGTTACACGTAAGTGTGATTTAAACAAGAATAGCTAAATAAATAAATTTATGTATATAAAAAAATGGGTATTTCTGTCTGTCATTCCGTCGTACATTTTTTTTCCCTTTTACGGAAAGTTTTTTGTAGAGAATAAATGATGAAAAAAACACTTAATTGAACGGTTTAAAAGAGGAGAAAACAAGAAAAAATTTAAAATAAAATTTTGAAACATATTTTATCTTTATCATTCAAAATTCAACCGACAAAAAGAAGAGAAAAACTAGCTTATTTGAATCTTTTTGAAAAAATTAAAAAAATAATTTATGGAACATCATTAGTAATTTTTCCTGATTAAGATAAATTTTAGAATTTTGATGACATGTTTTAAATTGGTTAAAATCCAATCTGCACTTTGTTAGAATATTTAACAAATTGGACCAAGCTATATTTCTAACAAAGACAAATCAGTATTTCTTCTAGATTTTCCAGAACAAAAATTTTAAAAGAAATTCAAAATACTTTGAAATAAGATTTAAATTTGATTCTACAGATTTTCTAGATTTGCCAGAATATTTTTTTTGAATTTCAATCATAGTAAGTTTGAAGAAATGTTTCACAAATATTCTTCGTCGAAAAAACAGAAGCTAAAATATGTATTATTCTTTACAATAAAAAATAAATAAATTTACTTGAACATTGATTTAAATTGTCAGGAAAGAAGAGGAAGAAATTTAAAAGGTAAAAAGGTATATTTGTTTAAAAATCCTAAAATCATTTTTAAGGTTGTATTTTTTCTCTAAAATTGTATTTCTAAATGTAATAAGAAGCAAAGTAAAAAATAAATGAATTTATTTAAACAAGTGAAGACCCATCCATCCATCCATTTTCTACCGCTTATTCCAAGTGAAGACCAAGTCTTTAAAATATTTTCTTGGATTTTCAAATTCTATTTGAGTTTTGTCTCTTTTAGAATTAAAAATGTCGAGCAAAGCGAGACCAGCTTGCTAGTAAATAAATAAAATTTAAAAAATAGAGGCAGCTCACTGGTAAGTGCTGCTCTTTGAGCTATTTTTAGAACAGGACAGCGGGCGACTGATCTGGTCCTTACGGGCTCCCTGGTGACCGCGGGCACGGCGTTGGTGACCCCTGCCCTAGTATATACAATAATATAAACCAAGTCATTGTATTTAATTTAGGATTATTTCATATCTTCATTTAAATAAAAATATATTTTTATCTTTTTTAGATACAGTCAATAAATAATGTGAACATGTATCATAACATGGAAATCTAAGAGAACGTGTTGTGGATGATTGTGGACTGGGAATTTTTTTTAATTTAATTTTTTACACATTTTTATAAAAAAAAAAAAGAAAAAAAAAAAGTTTTTCCGCCGTATTACATTTTAGACGATTTCTCTTCTTAGTTATTATTTCACCGGCTGTATAAAAGACCCGCTCACAGGGCACAGAGGAGGCGTCAGTGCGACACAGTTCGCGTATCGGTCACGTGACCAAAACAGCGCATGATCGGTCACGTGACTTTCTAAAAGCGGTACGCGCACCGGCACAGGGTTTTGCTCTATGAGCTCGACGCATGCGCCGATGCATCGGTGTTGCCGGACCCATCACTAGTCTTTGGTATGATTCGGCCGGGGTTTGAATTCCCGACCTACCGATCTCAGTGCGGACACTCCAACCACTAGGCCACTGAGTAGGCCCACACATCTCTAGCTCCTTTTCATGTGTCTACTCGCTCTCTGTGTTTCCCCTCCTCTGTGCTCATTGTGTCTTGTCCCGTGTCGTCATCCTGCAACTCCTCTTCGTTCCCTGGATTCGAGCTGTGTGTCTCGTCTCCCCGGATTCCCTCTGGCCTTATTGCTGCCTTCCTGGATCTCGACCTCTCGCCTGGACATGGACTCCGACGCCTCGCTCCTGCCCTTGACCTCTTGCCCACGGACCTCCGAGCCTGCCTTGCCCCTTCTGGACTTCCGCATCTCTCACAACACGCACCTTCAACATTGTACGGTAACACCCACCAGCTAGTCACCCACCACATAGTCACACCATACACCTTTGGATTTATTACACACGTCATTTTATTATATTAATAATAAAGGCTAAGGCGTATTTAAAGGCATATTTATCCACTTCTCCGCTGAACCATTACAATTAACGCACAACACATTTCCACGAAGTAGGGATTATTAATTATAAATCAAATACAGTACCATAGCAAGGGCATTAAAAAAACATGTTTACGATCTTCAAAATAGGTTTTTCAACATTATCGGTGCCCTCTAGACATGAAATAAAACATTTTAGTTACACTATTTTAAACCAATATAGTAATCAGTGGCTACGATACTGAGCAAAATGCGGAAGCAAGAGGCAGCGTGCAGGTAAAGAGTATTTCATGCACAAAAGTACAAAACAAAAATAGAGTGCAGTAGGGTAATACACAGAAAAGCACAGGAGAAGTTGTGTGTATGAAGCTAAGTCTACAGAGAAAGTAAAAACAAAAATAGTGGCGCAAAAACATCCATAACACATAAAACGTGAGAATGGCTTGTAAGGCCCTGAAGGAATAATTAGCAGCAGGTGAAAAACATAATTGCTAATCATGAGAACAGTGCTCAGAAGCAGGGGTGAAGTTACTGCAGGAAAACAAACACACCGAGGAAATGAAACCAAAATAAGAGTGTTCAACATGAAATAAACCCAAAAACTACACAAGACATGACAAGGAGCTACAGGTCAAGACAGCGCTCTATACTACTGCAGTATTGATATTTTCTCTTTATTTAGTCATTATTTTGCTTAAAAGTACTTCATTTAGGCCCCAAAAAGTTTTAGAAAATGCTTTAAAAAAATGTAAATGCCGTCTCTTTTCTGCTCTGCCCCACTCTCCTGCGTGGCGAGGTTATTAGGTGACCACAGATGACGCGCTTGCTGTTCAAAGTCGGGACCACTCCTCTGTGCATCAGTTGGGGACGTCTCTGCACTGCTGACCTGTCTCCACTCAAGATGATCCCCTGCTGGCCCCACTATGGACTGGACTCTCACATTATTAACTAGATCCACTCGACATCCATTGCACCGGTCGCCCAGGTTTATGACCCCCCAGGAAATGTGAGTGGACAGTGTGGTTTTTGTTTTTATATTGACTATTTTTTTAAATGTTTTTTTTATTTATTTTTTTTTTTTAATCCGTTATTACTCACATCTTCTCTTAATATTTCATTTTCCTATTGTGTATTTTGTTTTAAAAAGGTTGTAATTATTTAGGTCATATTTAGTACCCTTGTGCGTGCATGAGTGACATTTTCACTTATGACTGAAATTTTCACTTGTGAAAAAAAACAAAAAAAACAAGGCAATGATGTAAGAAGAAGATAATGTACCTCCAAAAAAGGGGGGTCAGGGGAAGGTGCGGGGATTGTTTTTTGACCCCCCTCAGGAAGTGTGTTTGAGTTTTTTGTTTGTTTTTGGGTTTTTTTATAAGTGAAAATTTCACTCATAAGTGAAAATGTCACTCATGCACACACAAGGGTACTAAATATGACCTAAATACATATCTACATACTCAAAGTTCGTACATCCACACGCACATTCACTGTACAAACATACACATACACATACTGTACATATACATTCACTGTACAAACATACATATACACATTCTGTACATATACAAGTACATATGCATACATACACTCATCAAACATATATTAACGTTGTTGCCCTAGGGTAAACTGGGTAACACATGGCACACTGACAAAGCTTAACCTATTATTACTATAACAATCTACAAGGTTAATAGAGGTTGCTTCTCTTTCTATCCCCTCCTGCTCCGGCCCGGCTGCACCAAATGATAATATAAATACATTTAATAAAGTCAAATACAAATAAGACAACAAGAGAAGTATCCTAAACTTCTCTTTTGTAAAGTAAATCTGAACAGCCGATATGGGCATCTACATCAACTATATGATTTGCCTGAGAAGCTGGACAGGACAAAAAATTAAATAAAATAAAAAATAAAACATAAATAAAATAAAATAAAATAAAATATGACCTAAATATTTACAACCTTTTTAAAACAAAATACACAATAGGAAAATGACAGATTAGGAGAAGAAGTGAGTAATAACGGCTTTTTAAAAAAAAAAAAAAATTGTCAATATAAAAACAAAAATCACACTGTCCACTCACACTTCCTGGGGGGGTCATAAACCTGTCATAAAACAATCCCCAGCACCCTTGGGGGGGGGGGGGGGGGGTTACGCTGATTGCAGACATCACGCATGGTGGCGGATCCCACTCAATGCAACTTTAGGAATGCTTTTTTTTTCTTTTCTTTTTTTAAACTACAGCGATAGTAGTGCTTAATTTACAACAATCACAGATTGGCAACACTGAATTGGCCCTAGTGTGTGAATGTGAGTGTGAATGTTGTCTGTCTATCTGTGTTGGCCCTGCGATGAGGTGGCGACTTGTCCAGGGTGTACACCGCCTTCCGCCCGAATGCAGTTAAGATAGGCTCCAGCACCCCCCGCGACCCCGAACGGGACAAGCGGTAGAAAATGGATGGATGGATCATCATTAACACATGAGCGCATTATCTGCCTTAAATATGTCTACTTACTTTAAGCAGGTAAACAAACTAATTATTAACTACAGTACTTTATGAGACATTGTTGTAAGGGCGCCCAGCTTGAAAATTGCTACTGCATGTGTGTCACCAACATATGCACAAAGAGACAAGCAAATACAAAAACCTTAAAGCCTAAGAGCTACTTGTCTGCTTTCCTGACCACCCACTTCCAAAAGTGTGCTGCCGACTAACAGATTCCACACAGTCAGACGACAGCGAGGTGAGACATCGATGATAACGAGAGTTCAGCAAAAGGTAAATGCGGCGGCGCGATGTATTTGCTTGAACTGTCGCCTCCCGTGATCCATGCGCCCATGTGATCTCCATGCTGAGGAAAGCCACCCCCATCATCATCATCCTCACCATCATCATCAGTGGAGAGCAAGACTTGAACTAACAAGACGGCAAATAGAAGTGACAATGAAAATATATAAGGTTAATAATTCTGTTGGTGCTACAAAACAAAGTTGTTATTATTGAACTTCTTCCAGTCTAACTCAATAACATACATTTTAATAAGTCTGTCAAATGTATTCATGCACGCATATATCAACTTAATAGAGGAGCTCTGAAGCCGGGGTGTTTGTTTGAATGTCATCCACATCGTTAGCCGGCAACTATTCCTGAAAACAGAAAATTAGCGTTAAAACTATTTTAATTTATTCGTAGTGTTAACAGCTGAGGTAAACGTCACCAAAAGTCCAGAGCCCCAAGTTGTGACAATATTATTTAGACCAGGGAGTCCCAAACTGTGGTGCATGTACGCAGGTTCCATCTCATGGTACACCGAAAAATCACTTAATTAAATATTAAAACACAGTATGTTGAAGAGGTTCATTTAGCCTACTAATGTGTATTTATAAATGGTTGATTTATTATTACTTACTAGCCTATATAAATCAACCATTTATAAATAAAAACACAGTTTTACTGTTCAAACTGTGTTTAATGTTATAATGACCAAAAATATTTAATAAAACCTTTGCCTGTTTTTAATAAATATTTAGGCCCACTACGCTACTGTATTTTAATCATTAGAGTGGTACTTGGTGTTTTTTACTTGGAGAAAAAATTTGAAAGCCACTCATCGAGACCCCAAAAAAGTGTGTTTAATTTAGATTAAACTCATAATAGACCAAAAGTAGTTAATTGTTTTAGTGCTTTATATTATAAAAGCTTAACTTTTTTTTGTACTTTTAAGAGTGTTAAAAATGTTAAAATCCTAACAAAATGAAGAAAAAACAATATGTTTTTAGAGGGTCCCACTGTCCGTCATAGGGGACTTTGAACAGAATGAACGAATGATTGTCCCCGTAACAGAATATTTATTTTTCCATTCTTCATTTGAATTTTATATGTATTACAGCCAAATGGGATGCTGTAATGGTATAAATAGTTGAATTATGAATTAACCACCTATATTTAATGCCTCATGTGGGGTAGACTACTGTTGGGTTTTGCATGGTTGAATTAATGTATGTATGTATGTATGTTTATGCTTGCTTTAGTACTATTATCTTGTGTTAATCATATAGCGTTGTTTTTTGTTGTTGTGCTTGCTACCATGTTTCATCATTCCATGTATGTACTATCCTCTGGACCCCCTGTCAAAAGCTTCTTTTAGCTTATTTGGGGGACCCTTTCACGTACCAACATCTTTAAATGATGATATTTCACTACTATTGTAATTGTTATATGGTATTGTGAATAAACTTGAAACTTGAAAACTTGAAACTTAGAGTATATTAATTATTAAGATATTCAGTTATAGCAGGGGTCGGCAACCCAAAATGTTGAAAGAGCCATGTTGGACCAAAAATACAAAAACAAATCTGTCTTGAGCCGCAAAAAATTAAAAGCCATATTACATACAGATAGTATGTCATGAGCTACAAATTGAATTAAGATGACTTAAAGGAAACTAAATGACCTCAAATATAGCTACAAACGAGGCATAATGATGCAATATGTACATATAGCTAGCCTAAATAGCACCTTAGCATCGATTAGCTTGCAGTCATGCAGTGACCAAATATGTCTGATTAGCACTCCACACAAGTCAATAACATCAACAAAACTCACCTTTGTGCATTCATGCACATCGTTAAAAGTTTGGTGGACAAAATGAGACGTAAAAGAAGTGGCATAAAACACGTCCTAGAAAGTCGGAGAAAGTTATATATGGAAACAAACTACGGTGAGTTCAAGGACCGCCAAAATTAGTAGGACAAAACGGCGCTCGCCAAATACTCGAATCAGTGAGGCATGTTTAATATAAACAGTGTGCTTTAAAACAATTAGGGAGGTTTGCGTCATGTTTGTCCTCCTACGGGAACCATATTAAAACAAACAAACAAAAAAATTTCCCCTCATCTTTTTCTATTTTACATACATTTTTGAAAAAGCTTCAGAGAGCCGCTAGGGCGGCGCTAAAGAGCCGCATGCGGCTCTAGAGCCGCGGGTTGCAGAACCCCTGAGTTATAGTAATTAAATAATTAGTTATAATATAAATAATATAATTATTAATTAAAACGTAATTAGTAATATATTAAAGAAAAGTGCAGAGAAAGTGTATATGAGACATGCTGATAGCGAGCCAGTTTTTAAGCCCTTAAATAATAAAAACATATCTAAAAGTATATATCCATCTAAAATTCAAGCATTTTTAAGAATGTCAAGCACCAGGAGGAGAAGCATGGTGTCGTGTCAGGTGAGAGTAAAAACACACCTCCCCTGACAACATGGGTTAAATGTATTTTCATTTATTCGTAGTGTTAACAGCTGAGGTAAACGTCACCAAAAGTCCAGAGGGCCAAGTTGTGACAAGGAGGAGAGTGAAAACTTTGCCATTAAAAAAAAGTGTTCTTTACTTGTCTTTTAATAAAGACATTTTGTCATTTTCCGATAAAACCGCCGCCCTGGCAGCATTCACACCACTGTACTCTAAGGGCAGAGGTTTTTAACCTGTTTGACCTCGGGGCCCAACAGAGAGGACCGGGGCCCACTAAAATATTAACACTGAAATAGTGATCTGACTGTTGTCTTAAAAAAATACAATCATGTGTGCTTACGGACTGTATCCCTGCAGACTGTATTGATCTATATTGATATATAATGTAGGAACCAGAAATATTAATAACAGAAAGAAACAAACCTTTTGTGCGAATGAGTGTGAATGAGGAGGGAGGTTTTTTGGGTTGGTGCACTAATTGTAAATGTATCTTGTGTTTTTTATGTTGATTTAATAAAAAAAAAATTTAATAAAAAATAAAAAAATTTAAAAAAAAATGTTTTTTTAATTTCTTGTGCGGCCCGGTACCAATCGATCCACGGACCGGTACCGGGCCGCGGACCGGTACCCGCGGCCCGGTGGTTGGGGACCACTGGTCTACATAACATGTAAAGGTGGGCCGTAATTTGCCCAGGTCTGCACAAGAGGATAGAGAAAAAGAAGGAATTTATTGACGACAATGGGCTCCATTCAGGAACCGTTCTTAAGAACAAATGTTATTCTTAGGCCCACTTACGAAGTTTTTAAGAAGATTGTTTTATTCACCAATGTTTTCTTAGCTGGGATTTGTTCGTAGGTAAGAACAAAATCTACGAGTGCTCCAGAGCACTCTTAGGGTGACAAGTTCCCTTACTTCTATTGTCTAATGTTAAATTAAAATCATAGATAGATAGATAGATAGATAGATAGATAGATAGATAGATAGATAGATAGATAGATAGATAGATAGATAGATAAGACAGACAGACGGACAGACAGACATATAGCAAAATGAGCATTATATAGACTTTTCAAAATACCGCACACACACACACACACAATCATCAATTACCGGGGGCGTTGATTTAGTGATTGGTGACTTTTTAAAAGACCAACAGGCCTCTCACACCATGTTGCAACTCAACTCACACAATGCCAATGCTTTTGCTGCTACTGCAAGATGCCGTCGATCGTGCCTTGGAGAGGGAGCGCATATTTCACGACCATGTAGACCTATTTGCCCGAAGTGACAAATATTTATTTGAACGCTTTAGGCTACCGAGAGCAGTACCCCCTTTCCTTAACTTACATTTTGACATTATGTATTTTCCCCGCGAGATAAAACGAATTTCTCTTCTGCAATCTGTTTGTGTTTTCTCTGTGTGTTTGATGTTTGGCTTTTCCGCCGGAATTGTGCCCTTATATGGGGAATTAAGGGCGTTTACCTATGCAAATTACGGAATTAACGGTGTTTACATATGCATATTGGGGAAATAAGGGCGTGTTTATATGCAAATTATCATAGACACGCACGCGCTAACAATTTGGCATTCAGCAACTAAAGAACAGCAGGTGGGAACAATTTGGCCGTTTAAGATCACGTCATGAATTTGAATGGACTCCTCTTAGGAAATCCCTTAGGAAGAAGGATAAGAGGAAATTTTAGGAACTTATTGCTGAATGGGGCTGTCACGCCAAATTTCTTCCCCCGACAAAAACCTTTCCCCACCCCATTTACTTCCGGGGTCATTTCCTCTTACGTCATTGACAGCGATCGATAACACTTCGGCTTTGACTGTCCGTCGCTGGAAGGATACTTGTTTTTTTAATTTAATTTTTAATTTTTTATAATATAGTGTTAACAAAACATCTGTACTAATCGGACAAATTAACTTGAGGATATTCCTGACTGCACATTTGACGGAGAATTAAACGATTTTTGATTTGTTTTCCACGGGTCAACACTACTTCAGGGTTAATTTTTCTTTCAGACGGATGGGTTTTAGGTTGATATTGTTGGCAAACACGATTTACTGAGATTCACTCTAACTTCGAGTAAGAACATACCTTTACTGTATGCGGCTGGTCCGTGGTAGCCCAATATTGAGACGTGAGTAGGAGCAGTTTTTAGCAAATAATAAAGATAATTGCCAACAACCCCGATAATAACCCTGACATGACTTTGAATTCTCTACAATTATAAACTTGGCCCTCCGTGTCAAGTCACGTTCCGTAATGAGCCAATTATCAGTTGACGTAAGTAAGAGGAAATGACGTAAGAGGAAATGACATAAGAAGAAATGACCCCTGAAGTAAATGGGGGGGGAAGGTTTTTGTAGGGAGAAGAAATTTGGCGTGACAGGGCCCAATGTCGGCCTACAATGGCGAACTAGCCCAAAAGTCTTGCGGTAAAACTTTACCATATATGGAGATATAAGTGTCACGTTGGGGTCGCAATTGTGGCGATGGTTTTCAAGATGCGACAAAGAAAGACAGAAAGCGCCGTACAAGAAAGCAAGTGTTTTAATTCGATCTCAACTTGCACAAGAAAGTGCAGCAGGAACGTGCAACCAATAGCATAAGCAAAATAACATAAGGCAACAGTAAAACAGCAGGCGATACACAGTATTAGCATAAAGCTAATCAGACACAACGTAATTGAACGTGAACATTTGAACCGCACTTACTGCATGGCGAGATGGGTATAAATAAGGGAGATGATTAGCCTTACAACAGGTGGGGACGCTAATCATCATGAGAGACAGCTGTGAACTCCAGGCTCCAAGCAACCAAATGTAAAGAAAAGCAGCTAGTGGCGCTAGGAACAAAACTTAGACTTAAACATAGGAAGAATACTACTAAACATAAACTGAGACATGACCCGGGCAACCGGTCTTGACATTCCAATGGGAAAAACCTCACAAATTGGGCAAATTCCAAACAGCCCGTTAAGAGGAAATATGAACGAAGGCAAGATTGTTTTATAAATATTTCAGTCATGCCACCACGGTTTGATTTTAAATTTTCTGGACTAATGCAGATCTCAAATACACAACAGCAGGTACCAATAGGTAAGACAACTTGGTTTTGCATAATAGGACCCCTTTAATGTAGCCAGCAGACAAAATCAAATCAATATACTGTATCTCCTACATAAAAAAATACTATTTTAACACTGCAATTTCTTGCATGTGGATTATTCCCGCACACTACCGTAGTTATAGCGGGTGTTTTTTAAAATAAAAGCAGCCTGCCTGAAAGTACACTTCCGGCATTGCAAATCGCTTAAATATTGTCCAGAAAAGGTGGTACAGATTACATTTGTGTGCTGCACAACGTAGCAAATACACCACATGTTGGAGCATGGTGACCGCCAGAGTAGTCTGCACCACTTCCAATGCTACCAATTGTACATGCAGTATTAATAGATCACCAGCACAGTATGTGCACTTGTATTGTTTGTGCATGCTACTTAGCACATCTGCATCTTAGTAGATCACACCATTATACTGTCCAATATAGTTTTAGTGTTTACTTATTTTTACACGTGTACTAGTATTAAAAATCATCACCTATTACAGTCGTTAACTTAAAATTGCCTGTGCACGTAATAAAGGTTTTATGACGCTTACAGTTCGACTCTGGAACTGGTTATTTCCATATTTTCCTCCGGGAGAAATAGTTTCGAGGAGTTTGACCAGCGTCCTGGAATGAATTGTTTTTGATTTTTAAGGTCCCACTGGAAATATCAATATCAATATCAATTTTCTTGATACATTGCAACATTACAGCGTAGTTGTGCTGCCTTGGGGAGAACGAGCATACTGCGGTTTCTTCCGCGAGGTAACTTATTGACCAAATGAGACATAAACGTTCAGATGTGTTTTAAGTACCGTAATAAAGACACAAAAAGGAGAATATGCTGACCAACAAAACAATATGGATATAAGTCACTTTAATGTAAGATGGAAAAATTGCACATCGACCTGTCATATACACTTTTTAATAAGAAAGATGATGATCTATGTCCTTGCAGGCCAACTGCCCACCTTCATCTGCTACCTGGTGCCCACCTCGGCCCTCCCAGCCTAAGTGCACGGCGGACGAGGTGATAAATCAAACCTCCCGAGACGTCATCTAAACGCTCTTATCCTTTAACCCCAGGTGGCAAGGCGAGTGTAAACCATGGTCAACATATCACTTTGGCCACAGTCCTCTGGCTCTGCTGCTCACCCGCAGGTTAATAGAAACGTCGTCCGCCTTTAATAGCGGCCCAGACGTACAGGGAGCGAGAGAAGGGATGAAAAGCAAAGGAAAGGACTAGAAGAAGGATGAAACTGAGAGGGAATGTGCTGAGCAAGCAGTTACATGTGAGCAGTGAGACGTAATAACTTAAACAGGTGCTTTGTTTAAGCACCATGTGGACAACATTTTCACAAGGGTGGGGCTGACTGAGATGAGGGGAGGGACATGGACATATTAAGTGAGGGTTTAATGTGCAGGCGTCCTTAACTGATAAATGGAGTCATTTATTCGAGAGAAAGA
Organism: Nerophis lumbriciformis; assembly: GCF_033978685.3. Lineage (NCBI taxonomy): Eukaryota > Metazoa > Chordata > Actinopteri > Syngnathiformes > Syngnathidae > Nerophis > Nerophis lumbriciformis. The sequence goes on along the minus strand of NC_084553.2, from coordinate 42,039,707 downwards.
AAAAAAAAGAAAGAAAATTGTTTTGGCAACTATCGTCACTCCCCCCGGTCTATTAACCATCGTTTGTTTTTACGCAATTTATGTCTGTATGCATGACAACAAAGGATGCCTGACCTTGAGGAGCTTCTTGAATTTATTCTAGTAAGATGTTGTCCAAAACAAGTCACTCCTATAAAAACAGATAGTTGAAAGGATTTTTATTAGAATTCTTTTTGCCACATAAGAGAGAATAAAACTGTCTGTTATAAGGTCAAACTGTCACCAACATTTATTCACTACACAGGCCAAAACATTGTACCTATGTAAGAACTGTTAATACTACAACACTGTTTTGCCTTTAAAAGGGGAACTGCACTTTTTTGGGATTGTTCCCATCGTTCAAAGTCATTATGCATGATTTTTTTTTCATGCGCACTAAATATTAAATAAACATAAATAAAAGTCCGCTTACAGCGGAACCAATGGGAACTCCACTATTCCACCGATAAAATCCAATAAATAACCATTCAAAATTTGCCAACAATACTCCATTTACATTTCGTGACTTGAATATTAACCAAGTATTAGTGATATTGTTATTATAAGCGCTAACACAGACAAACTATTTATAGCGGCGACGTGATCACTTCGTGACTCCCTATGTTTACATCATTGAGTGGTCTGCTGTTTCCTCGCTTCCCTGCTCCCTATAAGTTTATTGTAGATCATAAATCATGCCTCTCACCTGGAAAGTAGATGGCTGAGAATATAATACACTTTGACACAAGGCCTGCTCAGTGCCCTTGTGGTTAGAGTGTCCGCCCTGAGATCGGTAGGTTGTGAGTTCAAACCCTGGCCGAGTCATACCAAAGACTATAAAAATGGGACCCATTACCTCCCTGCTTGGCACTCAGCATCAAGGGTTGGAATCGGGGGTTAAATCACCAAAATGATTCCCGAGTGGTCACCGCTGCTGCTCACTGCTCCCCTCACCTCCCAGGGGGGTGGAACAAGAGGATAGGTCAAAGGCAGAGAGTAATTTCACCACACCGAGTGTGTGTGTGACTATCAGTGGTACTTTAACTTTAACTTTGACAGCCATTTAGGACCTGGAACTGGCGAGAAAGAAACGAAAAGCTTGTTCACCCCCACCCACTGCTCACCCTGTTTCTTCGTGAGGATTACGAGACATTCATCATGTAAATGGTAGTATATGAACATCCTAGCAGTCAGCATCCTAATGACAGCAGACATTGTACAGTAGTGATGTTGTATTATGTATGTTGGCTCTCATGAATGAAGTCTGCTGTGAGTAATATTCAGTGATGAAGAATTAAAAAAAAGCAAATGCGTTTTTTAAATGAATGTGCCGCGTATGCTTAAAATTAGCAAAATACGTAAATATTAAATGTTATTATAAATGTGCCCGTTACTACATAACATATATACTTACATCATGTATATAAAACCTCAATGGAGGTGTTTGGATGTTTTTAAGGGCTATATAGGCAGAACTGAAATGCTCCCATAGGCTCCATTGTAAGTGGACTTTTGATATATATTTTTTAATATTTTGAATGTATAAAAAAAAAAAATCCATCCGTCGTCATGTGTTTCATAATGATTGCGAACGATAGGCAAAATTCCCCAAAAAGCGCAGTTCCCCAAAAAGCGGTGTATCAGGAAGAGTATCTGGCGTACAAACTAAGCCAAACAAATTGTGCGATTGGCAATCCCTGCAAGCCAAAAGCTGAAAGTGTGGGGGAAAATGCTCAATGAAATTAAGTGGAGCCACTCACTCACATATTTAAATTTTAGCCCCAGATACCAGTGTCATAGATGAAACCTCAACAGGTGATTAGAAATCCCTTGTTATAAGACATTCTTGTTTTCAAACAGTTTATGTTTGTTTTAAAATGTTATAATTCTGTGATGGAGGAGTCCGACACCTGAACTTTCTGGATACAACACACTATTCCACAATATCAGTTGTTTTTATGTATTTAACTAAATTAATACTGGCTTTATTATTATTGTTTTGTTTGGTCTTTTCGGTTTATCCTGGTTTGAGTTTTTTTTTTGTTATTTTCGTCTTCTGTATGCACTGTATCCGCATTGTTGATGCTCAATAAAGCACACTAAAAAAAACACTTTAATACATTTTATCATCTCTAGCCCTAACCTGTTAATGCTTTTAAAAACATTTTAAAATGTAGTGCTTTTAACCAAATATGTTGGTATTTTATATTTTTTATGTTTGTTGGTTGTGTTGCAAAATAGTGGCGTGGTGTTGGCGAACGAGTCAAGTCTTTTGAACGACTCTTCCAGTGAACGATGAGAACCAATTCCCAGTTGGGAGTCCTTCATTTGGAAGGCATTTTAACATTAAAATAGCCCACGCTGACTACAGTATGTGTGTGCCACTTTTACTGAAATAAAGTAGTTCAATAGGTACAATCGTACAGTTTTGCGTTCACATTTTTATTATGCGCACATTTGTATCGTAGTTGTATTTATATGCATTAACATTAATTCGTATGTGTTTATTATGTTCTCTAATGTGAAAATATTTGTGAAAAACTTTAGTTTGCAATGCAGTTTTTATTGTACCACAAAGTATTTAAGATATGGGAAAATACAAAATTGGAATGTAATTGTCAAAGCATGAAAAACACAAACTAAATTAAATTATACCTATAACGTTTCAAAATAATTTCCACTAATATAGTATATATTGCAGGGATAAGTAAATGAATTATTTTGACATCAATTGTATCTTATAACTGCTAAAAGCGATAGTTTTCTTAATGTTTTAGTTACGTAACAAAATTCACAAGGAGCCAGTCTTTTGAACAGTTCTTTGACTGGAACGGCTCCTCAAGAAAGAGCCATAAACACCATTTCTATTGCCAAAGGACTCATATTTTTGGAGTGCCCTGTTGCGGGTCTTGTGCGCAATAATTTGCACACTTCCATGATCGGTCAACTTTAGTGAATATAAAACTAAGGAGCCAAAGCAATTTAGGCACATATATAGGACATCGGCCTCAGGGTCTGGAGCACAGGTGTCAAACTCAAGCCCGTGGGCCAAATCTGCTCTGCCACACCATTTTAATGTGGTCCTCACATTATTTAACATAATATATGTATTATCCAGTGACGTGCAGTCAGGGGAGGCAGGTGAGGTGGGGCCTCACGTGCCATCATGGAAAGAAAAAAAATGTAAAAAGAAAAAAAATTAATTAAATTGTTATATGTATGGGCAGCACGGTGGCAGAGGGGTTAGTGCGTCTGCCTCACAATACGAAGGTCCATAGTAGTCTTGGGTTCAATCCCGGGCTCGGGATCTTTCTGTGTGGAGTTTGCATGTTCTCCCCGTGACTGCGTGGGTTCCCTCCGGGTACTCCGGCTTCCTCCCACCTCCAAAGACATGCACCTGGGGATAGGTTGATTGGCAACACTAAATTGGCCCTAGTGTGTGAATGTGAGTGTGAATGTTGTCTGTCTATCTGTGTTGGCCCTGCGATGAGGTGGCGACTTGTCCAGGGTGTACCCCGCCTTCCGCCCAATTGTAGCTGAGATAGGCTCCAGCGCCCCCGCGACCCCAAAGGGAATAAGCGGTAGAAAATGGATGGATGTTATATGTATCCAGTGATTATACTATAAAGTTATTTTCCATTTAACTTCACCAGTTTTAGATTATTTTTATTCAAAATCGCTGAATTTTCACATTTGCCGTTCAAATACTGAGAAGAGACTTGCGGTGATCAGCAGCCAGTTGAGCCTCACCATGGATTGCGCAATGACTCGGCTAACTGCTGGCCTGCTGTGCAGTGAGACCGTATTGCTATGTGAATTATATTATACATTTCCATAGTTTAGTTAGCTGAGGTATATAATGTACAGTGTATTTTGTCAACAACTGTATGTGTGCAACGTATTTCTTGTGCTGAGCAATCATAAAACGGCTGCGAATACGCACTGGCTGAGGCTCGCAGTAATCCCGCCTCATGGTGGTAGAGGGCGCTAGTGATCCCAGAGATCATTTTTGCGACTACTCGGCTGCAGAATAAATGACAACAAGCAGCAACAGTTAGCGATCGTTTATTTTTTCCTCTCGCCTGGACTTTTAACATGTAGGATTACGTATCTAAAATAAAACAGTTTTCTAAACTGGACTTTCAATCGAAGCAGGAGGTAATAATTAAAGGAAGATCTCCATCGAGACAGAGAGACTTTTAAAACTGAAGAAAGATAAGGAAGACTTCTATAAACAAGTTATTGATGCTTTTGTTCAGAAGGAGCGGCGCATGGACTTCATTTATAAGTAAAGGTAAGACCATGCGATGAGATGGCGACTTGTCCAGGGTGTACCCCGCCTTCCGCCCGATTGTAGCTGAGATAGGCTCCAGCGCCCCCCGCGACCCCAAAGGGAATAAGCGGTAGAAAATGGATGGATGGATGGGTAAGACCATAGAAAAGTTTTTTTAATTAAATGTTCTTTTTTGTGTGCTACAGTTTGTATGTGTAAAGTTAAAGTTAAGTTAAAGTACCAATGATTGTCACACACACTAGGTGTGGTGAAATTTGTCCTCTGCATTTGACCCATCCCCTTGATCACCTCCTGGGAGGTGAGGGGAGCAGTGGGCAGCAGCGACGCCGCGCCCGGGAATCATTTTTGGTGATTTAACCCCCAATTCCAACCCTTGATGCTGAGTGCCAAGCAGGGAAGAATGCTGGTATGAGCTTTTAAACATAACCCGTTAACTGCTGCCAATCAAATGGTGAATAAGATACTCTTTAGGGTTCATATGTTTGTAAATCTGACTGTGATGAAGTCAGTGCCTCACCAGCCATGAACCTCACCGCACGTCACTGGTGTTATCTATATAGTTTTGTACTTGATTGTTGCCATGTACAATCCATAATTAATTGATTGTTGATTTGCTTTGTAATCATGAAAATCAATAAAATATATCAATAGCAAAAAAAAAAAAACATGGCAACTGTGTATGAGTATGCATGTTTACATGACAAAAAAACTCTGTGCACACGCGGGCCGGACTATTAAAATCATGGCATTAAAACAAAAAAATAAAGACAACTTCAGATTAAAAATATTACAATAAAAATATAGAAAATACCGGCAGCAGTGAAGTTTAGATCTATGAAGGAAAAAAGAAAGTGAATGAATGTTTATAACTGAATACATTTATGTATGCATAAAGATTTTTTTTTTTTTTTTTTTTTTTTTTTAATGAATTAACGTTTAAGACAACCTTTTTCGAAAACACAATATAGAGTGTGCGATATAACAGGATAATGCATACATTTATCATTTGTTTTCAAAACGCTTACAAAAAAGTGGGACCCAAAAAATGTACGGTGGGACCCCATTTTTTATGACTTGATGGGGTCCCTGGGACCCCATTTTGAAAATTCCTAGCACCAACACTGATGGAGTATTGGTGCGTGCAAAACAGCAGCAGGCGGCCAGTTCAAATACTAATCAAATATCATCCCAGGGGCCATAGATCATTCCTTTGCGGGCCGGATCTGGCCCACAGGCCTTGACTTTGACACCCCTGATTTTGGAGATTGTTGGCCTTACTCTCTTTCTACCCTGTTTTGAAGTGAGTGTTACCGCCACCTACAGGACGTTAGTGGACCAGCAACAACCCTGACCTTGAATATGGGCAGCCATGACTTTGTGTGTGAATGTTGTCTGCCTATCTGTGTTGGCCCTGCGATAAGGTGGCGACTTGTCCAGGGTGTACGCCGCCTTCCGCCCGAATGCAGCTGAGATAGGCTCCAGCACCTTCCACGACCTCAAAAGGGACAAGCGGTAAAAAATGGATGGATGGATGTTGTCTGCTTGGATTGCCATGGGTTTAAGGCCTGTGTATTCCCGGCTTTACTCAATGTTTTTTTTCCCATTTATTTTATTTACAAAAATTGCACACAATCTTAATTAATCTAATTAAAAAAAACTTGAGCAACCCCAACTCAATCCCAGTTTTAAAATACTTAGGATGAAATTGTACAAAGCAATTGAGAAGACATAGATATATAATACTTACTAAATACAATACTAAAAAAAGAGAAAAACAAAAATTAATAATCACAACAACAGTATCAATAGCAATAATAATAATAGCATTATTAATAGTGATTAAAAAACATTCAACAACAACAAACAACATGTAGCAATAATATTATTCCATCCATCCATTTTCTACCGCTTGTCCCATTCGGGGTCGCGGGGGTGCTGGAGCCTATCTCAGCTGCATTCGGGCAGAAGGCGGGTACACCCTGGACAAGTCGCCACCTCATCACAGGGCGCAATATTATTATTATCACTTATAATTTCTATCACCATCACAACCATTAATAAAGACAGTCACAGTGGCTTAAACTTACATTGCATCTCATAGGTTCGACAACCACATTGTAGTCATTTTTCACCAGAAAGAAGAAAAATACATATTTTAAGGTAATTTATTAGTTAAAACAAATTCATATATAAAGTAATAGATTCCATATTCTAAGATAAGACTCATTATTACATACTTGCCAACCTTGAGACCTCCGATTTCGGGAGGTGGGGGGTGGGGTGTGGGGTGTGTGGTCGGGGTGGGGGTGGTGGGGGGGGCGTTGTTGGTGGCGTGGCTAAGAGGGGAGGAGTATATTTACAGCTAGAATTCACCAAGTCAAGTATTTCATATATATATATATATATATATATATATATATATATATAAGAAATACTTGACTTTCAGTGAATTCTAGCTATATATATAATTATTTTATTTTATATATATATATATGTATACAAATATATATATATATATATATATATATATATATATATATATATATATATATATATATATATATATATATATATATATATATATATATATATAAAAGAAATACTTGAATTTCAGTGTTCATTTATTTACACATATACACACACATAACACTCATCTACTCATTGTTGAGTTAAGGGTTGAATTGTCCATCCTTGTTCTATTCTCTGTCACTATTTTTCTAACCATGCTGAACACCCTTTCGCAGGTACCCAGAAAGTTTTCGAGTACCACCAAAAAAACTGAATCTCTGAAGACAGTATAAAAATCTGTGTTAAAGGTGTACAAATACTGTTTGTATAATAAGCATGTTATTGTTTACAAATGAGGGTTAAGAGTTCAGTACTAAAAAAAAAAAAAAGAATGTGGCTTAAGTACAGTTTTTTAATTGAGCTGCTGCATTTTTTGGTTGGGTTGTTTATTTATTTTGAGGAACTTCTCCATTTCTAAAAGGTGAGGAATGTTATAGAGTGATCTATGTTTGTCTGTAGCCATCTCCTGGTGAATGTTGGCTATAGCGTACTGGGGTTACTTTTTGGTTGGCCAACGATTTACGTGGTGTTGCGCACCTGACGTCAAGTGTGTGAGTCTGTTCTGAAGTCTACAGTAAGGAGACGTACTTCATCACCTCGCCTGGTTATTGCCTCCAACTCAATATATTACAACAACATTGCTGTTTACTTCAGACGAACTGCTTTACGGTAGAATAAAACATGACTGCTGTTGTGGTGTGTTGTTACCGCGCTGGGAGGACGTTAATGAAACTGGCTAACAATAAACCCACATAAGAAACCAAGAACTCGCCCTCGATCATTCTACAGTTATAACGTGTGTTGTGGGAAAGCGGACGTGAATACAGGCTGTTGACACGTCACTCAGGTCCGCATGGAGCTGAAGGGGGCATGGCCTCCAGCTCCGCCTGAATTTCGGGAGATTTTCGGGAGAAAATTTGTCCCGGGAGGTTTTCGGGAGAGGCGCTGAATTTCGGGAGTCTCCCGGAAAATCCGGGAGGGTTGGCAAGTATGCATTTTTATATAATCAAAATTTATTTTTTTTACTGATATCATCTGGACAGCTTGTGGATGCTGAATTGGACTATCAAAAGTGGGTCTTAATAAAACAACAAGTGCATGTTTGTTTGTTTTTTGCAAGAAACAAGATAGTCGACAACACAAAACATGTCATTGACATACGGGGTAAATTATTCATAGTTTATCCATCTTTTCAATCAGTCTTGTTTTGAAGAGGCCGCGCTTGTCAAATCCTTGAGATTTGACAAGCGCAGACAGAAAAGATGGCATTCAGGTAGAGGATGCAATTTGAAGAAGTGTGTGTGCATGTGTGTGTGCTAAGAAAGTGCAAAAAATTTGCATCATCTCAAGCTTAATGCTTCAGTCTCATCCTATCTCCTTATCCCCTTCCTCCCTTCCTTCCTTCCTTTCTTTTCTACCTCAGAGCCATGGATAAATTATGGATGCTTATTAGAAAAGGCCAATATTCAGCATCCTAAACAAACTCAGCGGCAACGGACATGAAAAGAGAAGGCAACAAAAAAGTGCTGATGGTGTGGATGCGGGGAGATAACATCGCAGGGGAGCGAGTCGCCTGGCTAGGGAAAAAACCTGGAGAGATGTCTTTTTTAGGTCAGTGGATTTACACGCGCATGCTCGGAGGAGCTAAGAGTGCCAACACTCATGTGCTACTTGGAAGTTGGCTGTCACAAGCATTCCATGCTTATGATTGCAAGCATCATAACCACATCTATCTATGGCGAGTGCTGCTTCCCTCAGTATGATGCAGCACCATGCAAAGATGGAGCGACACGGTGTGTGGGTGTGTGTGTGTGAGTGTGTGTGTGTGTGTGTGTCGGAGCTGTTAAAGAGTCACTCCCTGCAAGACCGAGAGAGTCTTGAAGTTAAGCGAACCTCCTCTAATCCTTCAGTAAATTGAGAGTTAGCGCCTGTGAGTGTCACTTCACGCGTGTAATGCACGGGATTACATTCTATCCAGATTAAATGGACGGTGCAAAATGTCAAATAAATGTGGAAATACAGAGGCGAGCAAGTGTAGGACCAATGTGGAGATGGATATCATTCTGGAACCAAGGTGACAAGAGCGTGGTTATCACTAATTGGCAGTGAGGAAACTCAACGTGCCGTTAAGACCTTTGACTCCCAAGATATCGCAAGTTTCATATTAAGTACTGACCTGGATGTAAGACGATATGTTTTCCCCGAAGATGACATGTTTGTGTTGTTTTATGTGGGGGGGTCTCGAGATTTCTACATGCAATCCAACAGGTGGCTTTTTTTCAGGGTCAATACTGTAGTCTCTCCAGAGAGTGATGAGGACGGCAGAAAAGATCATCAGGACTCCTCTTCCTCCTATCCAGGAGATCGCAAAAAGCCGCTGCCTGACCAGGGCTCAGAAAATCTGCAAAGACTCCTCCCACCCCCACCAAGGACTGTTTTCACTGCTGAACTCTAGAAAGAGGTTCCGCAGCCTCCGAAGCAGAACCTCCAGGTTCTGTAACAGCTTCTTCCCTCAGGCCATAAGAGTCTTGAACGCATCATAATTAAATTATCCCCTCAACTCCCCCCAAAATGGATTAACTCGCTGGAATAAAAAAGACAATATAACATGGACGCATGTGAAAAAGTGCAATATATTTATCCGTACAGTAATCTATTTATTTATTTATATATATTTATATTTATTTATTTATTTTATATATATATATTTATATATTATTTATATGTATTTATTTATTTATATATGCACCTTATTGCTTTTTTTATCCTGCACTACCATGAGCTTATGTAACGAAATTCCGTTCTTATCTGTGCTGTAAAGTTCAAATTTGTATTTGAAGTCTAAGTCTAAGTCTAAGTCAAATTATTCCTCTTTAGCCTTTGTGCAACTTTAAAGTTAAAGTTCAAGTTAAAGTACCCATGATTGTCACACACACACCAGGTGCGGTGAAATTATCCTTCGCATTTGACCCATCACCCTTGATCACCCACTGGGAGGTGAGGGGAGCAGTGAGCAGCAGCGGTGGCCGCGCCCGGGAATCATTTTGGTGAATTAACCCTCAATTCCAACCCTTGATGCGGAGTGCCAAGCAGGGAGGTAATGGGTCCCATTTGTATAGTCTTGGGTATGACTCGACCGGGGTTTGAACTCACAACCTACCGGACACTCTAACCACAAGGGGGTAATATCATGATTTTTTTTCCCGACATTTAAAACACTTCCTTGTGGTCTACATCAGTGGTCCCCAACCTTTTTGTAACTGCGGACCGGTCAACGCTTGAACGGCGAGAGGGGGGGTATTTTTTTGTTTTTGTTTTTTTGTCTTAAAAAAATACAATCATGTGTGCTTACGGACTGTATCCCTGCAGACTGTATTGATCTACATTGATATATATTGTAGGAACCAGAAATATTAATAACAGAAAGAAACAACTCTTTTGTGCGAATGAGTGAATCAAATTAAATCAAATTAAAGGACGTTATTTATTTGGTCTGCTCATTTTCCTCGACTGGTGCACTAAAATCATATGGGTTTTTTTATTTTTACATATGTCGTTAATGGGGGAGGGAGGTTCTTTGGGTTGGTGCACTAATTGTAAGTGTATCTTGTGTTTTTTATGTTGATTTAATAAAAAGAAAAAGAAAACATTTATTTTTTTATTTTTTTATTTTATTTTATTTTTATTTCTTGTGCAGCCCGGTACCAATCGATCCACGGACTGGTACCGGGCCACGGCCCGGTGGTTGGGAACCACTGGTCTACATAACATGTAATGGTGGTTCTTTGGTGAAAGATGGGCATAGATTGTTAGGAACTCGCATGGCTGCCGTTTTGGTGACCCCAAGATGCAGGAACCAGGAGAGCGAAGAGGAGGTAAAATGTGTTTTAATCTCATATAACAGGATATGAAGCAGTCTTGCATACAAACGTTCCAAACATAGAGTGTGATCTTCGAGCACTGAGTAGTGCTCGAGTGAAAACATAAATAGACATATGCTGATTGGCAGCAGGTGTGGACCGGCTGCCAATCAACGGCAGGTCAGTGAACGAACAGTGCTCAGCGGAACAAACAGGAAGTGGAAACCAAAATAAGAGCACTGATAGGAAGTCCATTCAAAAACAAGGAAACAAACAGAAATGAAGTGACCGATCGTCACATACATTTTGTTATACGGACCTATTTTCAAGCCGTTCTTTTTCTCCGTTTAAAAGCGTTCAGTAAGTGTTCGCCCCCGCCCGGCAGAAATGTTTTGTAGTTTTTTTTAGCTTTTTTGCTTTTGTTGTGCACTTTGGACGTCAGTGACTGTCACAAGCCATCTGTTTTGAGTGAATTTCGCCACAACACAACATCCCAGATGATATAGCAATATCAGCGGCTCCGCATGTTTTATTGTCGCCAACAAGGAAGGAGGCGATGCGTGTGTTAGAAATCGAGGAAAAAAGCCACGCTGACGTACAGGTCTGGAACTATACGTTGACTAAGGTTAAACTTCTACCGAGTGTGCGAGATCCTAGATGTATACATGCGTGTATTGACAATAAATAAATGATAAATGGGTTATACTTGTATAGCACTTTTCTACCTTCAAGGCTTTGACATTTACCCATTCACACACACATTCACACACTGATGGCGGGAGCTGCCATGCAAGGCGCTAACCAGCAGCCATCAGGAGCAAGGGGTGAAGTGTCTTGCCCAAGGACACAACGGACGTGACTAGGATGGTAGAAGGTGGGGATTGAACCCCAGTAACCAGCAACCCTCCGATTGCTGGCACGGCCACTCTACCAACTTCGCCACGCCGTCCAATCACGTGCTTTTCTATTTTATATAATGTAAATAACTCGGCTGCTCGGCTGCTTTGAGTTGTAAACAACAGAGGTTAAAGTCTATCAACTGCGCTACGTGCAACACCGCAAACTTAATGACGGATTTAAAAAATTACTCATCCAATAGCAAACACAAGAGGCACCAATCCAATTAGAAGTAGTTTTTAGGAATATCATTATTTATTTTGCCAGAGGACAGTGATGCAGTTGTCTTACATTAGAAGGCTAAGCTAGCTACACAACAAATCGAGCTAACATTGCTTAAGTATCTTTAACACATTCCTAACCTACTTGTTGTTACTTACCATTTCATGTCTCGTCCATTGCCATAAAAAGTAGTCCCCAAGCCTGCCAGTAAAAGTAGTTTATTGGAAAATCCATCTTTATACTGGTTTCTAAAGCAGGACTCTTCGAAGTGCTTTGCACACACGAAGGAAGGTGCATTGCCAAGAATCCTAGAAGTTAAAATTAAGGCACTTTCTTACTTCAGATGAGGCTGAAAGTTGATGTAGTGACTTGTGCTGGTCAAAACAACCAACAAAATGGGCATTCTTTGGCGGCAGCCAATCCAGAGGGCGCTTAAAGTCAGCTGACACGTCATTTTTAAACACTGTCATGTGTGACGTGGGTTACCCCTAAATTGCTATTGCGACATCCAGTGGACACATTTAGAACAGCAGTTTATTTCATTAAAAAAATGCATCTCATTTTTATATTCAGCAAACTCATCTTGCGGGCCAGATTAAATCTGTTCGCGGGCCTGATACAGCCCGTGGGTCCTACATTTGACACCTCTGAATTATAGGGCCACACCGTTATTTTGTAGATTTGTATTGCACTCTTTGCATTGTATTTGCGTTGCCTCACACGATGAACACTACATACATTTCTATTTGTTTTCATCCGTCTTGTATTACTACGTTTACAACAACATTAGCACGGTGTCATTCCCGCTTCTTTTTCGTGTAACAGCACAGTGTAGAATACACCTGAAGCAGTCGCCTTTGTGCACTCGCTATCCCGGCACTTTGTATCATCTACAAATGTCATGGTGTTCTTGTCATCACGAAAGACATCAACATCCAGCGCAAAAACAAAGGAGACTGTTTTATTATCCACCGCCGTGCAGCTGAACAGGAAAAGGCGGAAATGACGTCTCTTTGTATCAAGACCTTTTCCATGCGTTGGCTAAACACGACAGTGCATGGCACCAAGTGGAATAAACATATATTCCACATCCCCAAACATTTATTTATTTATTTTCTTATTAATTCTTAATGTGTTTATTTATTTTTCATCTTATTTTGTGTTAAAAAATAAACATAAAAACATTTGAGAACATTGGAATTTTTTTTCAACAAAGCTTTTCTTGTGGAATACTTGATGCGGTCCAGGCCCACCCAGACTCTGCCTGTGGCGGTCCCCAGGTAAATTGAGTTGGAGACCCCTGCACTAGATGCATTAAAAATATTCATAACAATTGCAAAAATGATGATTTATTATAATTACTATTATCCAGGGGTAATGATTATTCTTGAATAATGTAATTACTATTGTTCACTATGAAGTAAAGGGAAACCTTTATAATCATATTGAAGTGAATTGATAGTTGTATGATTATTAAAACTTACATTCTGGCTACTTTGTATTGAGTTTGTCGGCGCTATTTTGCAAAAAAAAAACACACACACAAAAATGAACTTTTTAAAATTAAAGCAACACCAAATAAGGATTAAGAACATTTTAGGGAGACACCACTGGTTCAAACCCTTGCTGAAATTCAATATTGATCAAATAAAACATATACATGTAAATATTGAGGACTTTCTGATCATAGAGTGCACGTAGGGAAGACTGGCATGTGAATAGCAAGCCGGATACAAATAGCGATCGATGGATGGTGGACATGCAAGATGGAACTCAATCTAATTATATTAATCCCATCGTAAAAAAGTAATAAAACCTTATAAAAAGTTTTTTTTTCTTACAAAATCTTGGATTAGTCACAATCTCAATGTGTTTCAAAAAGCTATGTTTAACCACATTATTGTAAGTCAATAATTTGTTTTTAATGTGTATATTTGGAGTGGTGTAGTAAGGTTTAAAGTGGTGGCTCCCTTCAGGAGTTTATTAATACAAATAATTAGGGATGTCCGATAATATCGGCCTGCCGATATTATCGGCCGATAAATGCGTTAAAATGTAATATCGGAAATTATCGGTATCATTTTTTTTATTATCGGTATCAGGTTTTGTTTTGTTTTTATAAAATCAACATAAAAAACACAAGATACACTTACAATTAGTGCACCAACCCAAAAAAACTCCCTCCCCCATTTACACTCATTCACACTCATTCACACAAAAGGGTTGTTTCTTTCTGTTATTAATATTCTGGTTCCTACATTATATATCAATATATATCAATACAGTCTGCAAGGGATACAGTCCATAAACACACAGGATTGTGCGTGCTGCTAGTCCATTAATAGTACTAACCTTTAACAGTTAATTTGACTAATTTTCATTAAATTGCTAGTTTCTATGTGACTGTTTTTATATTGTTTTACTTTCTTTTTTATTCAACAAAATGTTTTTAATTTATTTATCTTATTTTATTATTATTTCTAAAAAGTACCTTATCGTCACCATACCTGGTTGTCCAAATTAGGCATAATAATGTGTTAATTCCACGACTGTATATATCGGTTGATATCGGTATCGGTTGATATCGGTATCGGTAATTAAAGAGTTGGACAATATTGGAATATCGGATATCGGCAAAAAGCCATTATCGGACATCCCTACAAATAATAAATAAGTCACATTAAGCTACATTCTTACTGCAGGGTCAAATGTCAGATGTTTTTTTTCAACTGCGATCTTTTTAGTGGCTGTTCACATTACCAAAAAAAATTGATTTCTAATGTGAATGCAATCTGACCGAAGTGCGGACATAATGTCATGACGTCGCACACACTGCAGTGTTTACGGATGTAAACATGGCTTCATCTCTAGTCGGTCTCAGTACTGGCGCATTTGTGGCAATTTCAAGGATCTTCTGCAATCAAAGTCAACATTATATGAACCGAAGTATTTCGGCTCTGGCAGTTTTACAGGATATTTTGCTTCGATGTCTTCTTGAAGAGCGTGTCTGTGGGCGAGCAGTCGACAGAAGTGGTAAAACTTTCACGTGAGTATCTAAAACATTTTATTTTCACCTTCTTTTTTTTTTGCTCCGTTGTCGACTATTTATTTTATAACTGTCTATTTTGGCGAATATTTATTTATTTTATTTTTTTGTCCACTCCAGCTACTCAGGCAAATCATATTGTTGATGTAGATGCCCATATCGGCTATACAGATTTACAAAGTGTGTACTTTACAGGAGGGGATGGGAAGAGAAAAAAAGGAAGACAGAGGGGGAAATGGTGGGGACAAAACAGGGATAAGACAGAGCGACAACAACAACAACAAACACAACAATAAATAAGGTTCGTCAGTGTACCATGTGTTACCCAGTTTCCCCTAGGGCAACAACGGTAATATACCTGTATGTTTGATGAAACGTGATTATATGCATGCGTGTATGTATGCATATGTGCTTGTATATGTACAGTATGTTTATATGTATGTTTGTACAGTGAATGTATATGTACAGTATGTGTATATGTATGTCTGTACAGTGAATGTATATGTACAGTATGTGTATATGTATGTGGCGAATAATTATGACGATTATCGCTTTCTGATGGCGTTCTGGTGGGATAAATGTGACCTGAGAACGGGAGCGTCGCATGTACTGTCGTGGTCAAAAGTTTACATACACTTGTGAAGGACATAATGTCATGGCTGTCTTGAGTTTCCAGTCATTTCTACAACTCTTATTTTTGTGTGATAGGAGCACATACTTGTTGGTCACAAAAACATTCATGAAGTTTGGTTCTTTTATGAATTTATTATGGGTCTACTGAAAATGTGAGCAAATCTGCTGGGTCAAAAGTATACATACAGCAATGTTAATATTTGGTTACATGTCCCTTGGCAAGTTTCACTGCAATAAGGCGCTTTTGGTAGCCATCCACAAGCTTCTGGTTGAATTTTTCACCACTCCTCTTGACAAAATTGGTGCAGTTTAGCTAAATGTGTTAGTTTTCTGACATGGACTTGTTTCTTCAGCATTGTCCATTGGGAAGGCCATTCTAAAACCTTCATTCTAGTCTGATTTAGCCATTCCTTTACCACTTTTGACGTGTGTTTGGGGTCATTGTCCTGTTGGAACACCCAACTGCGCCCAAGACCAAACCTCCGGGCTGATGATTTTAGGTTGTCCTGAAGAATTTGGGGGTAATCCTCCTTTTTCATTGTCCCATTTACTCTCTGTAAAGCACCAGTTCCATTGACAGCAAAACAGGCCCAGAGCATAATACTACCACCACCATGCTTGACGGTAGACGAGGTGTTCCTGGGATTAAAGGCGTCATCTTTTCTTCTCCAAACATATTGCTGGTTATTGTGGCCAATCAGCTCAATTTCTGTTTCATCTGACCACAGAACTTTCCTCCAAAAGGCCTTATCGTTGTCCATGTGATGTGATGACCAACAAGTATGTACTCCAATCACTCTATCACAAAAAAATAGGAGTTGTAGAAATTATTGGAAACCCAAGACAGCTATGACATTATGTTATTTACAAGTGAATGTAAACTTTTGATCGCGACTGTATGTACGGCATATGTGTTGCACGTCAGTTTCCATGGGACTGACTGATGTTATGTGTCAGACTTTATTGCAAGACAGAAAGCGGCGATCCTACAATCCCTGCTGAGCCAGCAAACTGTTGCACAAACAGCAGTGTTCAACATCTGCACACAAACATAGACGCTGACAAAGCCCCCACTTTTTGCCCCAGAGAAGACGACAGTAAATGAAGCTCACAGCCATCGAACACGCTGACATCAATCAGGCACGCTTACGCACTTCTCCTCCCGACGGACGCGCGGTCGCATCTGTCGGCCGCAGCGAGTGTGAAACAATTACAACGTGTAGAGAGAAAAAAAAACAGTCCCGTGCCAAATTGTTTGCCGTGTCTCTGGGTGACTGGTGAGAAGACATCTTCCTCCTCACACGCTTAATGCCTTTGCCACACCAGGCGTGTCGCAGGTTCACGCAGTCGGGGCGCCGCCATCGCTCAAGGAGGCCTGAGAACACGACCCGCTGTTGTTCCCACAATGGTCGTGAGTCACCCTGCACTCAGACACTGAAAAGGCCCACGGAAACACCATCAAGGCAGGATTAGACCCGCTGTGTGTGTGTGTCACACAACTCATGAGGCCACAATACACTCACACGCTCTTTGCCGCCAACACTAAATGACACATTGTCATGCTTCTAAGAAACTGCAATTTTAGCCAAGCGGGACAAAAATCGTCAACGTGGAAAGAAACGATATACAAAAGACCAACAATGCTTCTTAGACATTCTACCTTAAAAATAGCTTAAGTACCTTCGCTTACAGTTCATACTGGGAAATGTGGCTGTGTGGTACTTTGCTACTGTCACAGAAAGAGTCTTATAATGTGGCACAATGTTGTGCCATATTGTTACGATAACGTATTGTTACTATAACAATCTACAAGGTTAATATAGTTGGCTTCTCTTTCTTCCGCTCCATTTATCTGCTTTCTTTTGTATTTCCGTTATCATTACATATATGTATTGTTGCATTTGAAACAATTGTATTGTTGATAATAGAGGTAAGTATTGTTATTATTCATTATCAATAGTGCTATTTCAATTGGTATTTGTATTGCTCCATTTGTAGTGCAATAATGTTCATTGTCATTTCTGTATTATTAATATTTACTTCACTAACTGCTTCTATGCTATCACTTTTACCATCATATTTGTACATATCCTATTTGCTGATGTTGTTCTATTGTTGTTGTTATTGTTGTGTTTGCTGTTGTTGTTGTCTCTCTGTCTTATCCCCCTCTTGTCCCCACAAATTCCCCCTCTGTCTTCCTTTTTTTCTCTTTTATCCCCTCCTGCTACGGCCTGGCTGCACCAAATAATAATATAAATCCATTTTAAAAAGTCAAATACAAATAAAGCAACAAGAGAAGTAATCCCACACTTCTCATTTGTAAGTAAATGTTTACAGACGATATGGGCATCTACATCAACAATATGATTTGCCTGAGTAGCTGGACAGGACAAAAAAATTAAAATTAAAATTAAAATTAAAATTAAAATTAAAATTAAAATTAAAATTAAAATTAAAATTAAAAAAATGATATGGCACAATGAAGTAGTACGTACTGCAAGTGACCAAAGTTGCACTTTATCACAGCAAGAACTAGGGGTGTCCCGATCCGATTTTGATATTGGATATCGGTCCAATATCCGCGGGAAAAAAAACGTATCGGATGATGTCGGCTTGCATCTAAAATCTCCACTATGAACTCCGATAAAAGCAGTCCTGCAGCGAGTTAAATGTGCAAAGCTGGACAGCCAGTTAACATTCAAATATCCTCCAAAAATTGCAAACAGCTAAAATTATGTTCAAAGCAAACTATAGCCTGCTACCGAAGAATGCACAACAATTCTTCTCAACAAAAGAGGAGAAATATAACCTTAAAGGAAAAACTAAGTTAAAACATGTGTATGCTCATACAACACTAAAAACCTTTAGCATATCTGTATGTGGAATTCCATTATGGAATGGATTAAGCAAATAAGTTAAACAATGTACTGATATGATCCAGTTTAAGAGGTTGTTCAAATGAATAGTACTTACAAAGTACAAATAAGAAGAATTATGAGAAATCCTTCACCTTTATTGAAAATGGGATATTCTTCATCTCAGTATGTTTATCATGACTGACTTAATGATCTATTACAAGAACTGCTGTATTAATCATTCACTGATGTAATTGTGCTACAAAAAGAAGTCAGTAAATGAACGTATGTATTTGTATACGTTCTAAAGTGGGAAAAGGGTAGGATTAAATGAGCTTTGCTTCTTCCTACTGCTTTTCGGACATGATGTAAAGAGAAATGATTTGAAAGTGTGTGATGTAATAGGCTGTAAGTGTGTTCATGTTCGAAATAACTAAAAAAAAGAAAGAAAGCACACAAGGTTGGTCTTGTCATGTATTTTAGGGATTTAGTCATTTCCAAAAGGTAAACATGGCAGGCTATAGGTTACTAGAAGCTAGCAGCTACACAACAGCAAAGCATACAGTAGCACACAAGCGAGACATACGTAATAAGTGTCCTTAAATGGGAACTGCACTTTTTTTTTTTTTTTGCCTATCGTTCACGATCATAATGAAAGACATGACGACTGATAGATTTTTTATTTTTTTTATGCATTCTATATTATAAATTAACATAAATAAAAGTCTGCTTACAGCG
The DNA here is from genome assembly GCF_033978685.3 of Nerophis lumbriciformis. Classification (NCBI taxonomy): domain Eukaryota; kingdom Metazoa; phylum Chordata; class Actinopteri; order Syngnathiformes; family Syngnathidae; genus Nerophis; species Nerophis lumbriciformis. The sequence goes on along the minus strand of NC_084553.2, from coordinate 42,020,576 downwards.
GAGCCAATTGTAGATCATAAATCATGCCTATCACCTGGACAGAAGACGTCTGAGTAGGTATTCTGACAAGTTGATACACTTTGACAGTCTTTTTTAAGGGCCTTTATAGGTGGAATTGTGCGGCTCCCATAGGCTCCATTGTAAGTGGACTTTTGATCGCATTTATCTAATATTTAGAATGCAAAAAAAAACATCCATCGTCATGTCTTTCATAATCATTGTGAATGATAGGCAAAATTCCCAAAAAAGTGCAAAAAAATCTAAAATACTTAAATACCACATTTGTCAGTATAAAGAAGTATAAAATAATTATAGTTGCATATTACTTACATATACCACGTTGCACAGTTCCTGCACAATTCTTTTCACTTAAAAACACGTGTGTAGTAATAAATAGGATTAGAACATTCTAGCATTATGTTTCCGTTCATTTACAGTAAGTGTGTTTATCAAACCGATTCTCGCAATATTCTATTTGATATGAAAATGTATAATGAAACCTTTTCGAAACATGTTACGTAGTGCAAAAGTTTCTCTTTGGTGCTGATGTGCAAATGGCCTAAAAAACATATTTTCAAAAATGGATTCTTCCCTGCTTAGGCTGCTGCCCCCCGCGACCCGACCCCGGATAAGCGGAAGAAAATGGATGGATGGATTCTTAAAAATAAATACATGAAAAAAATGTATAATAGATAAATACCTGTATTTAAAATACAGAAAAAATCTTAAAAATTATGAATCACAATTTGGATGTGAAGTCATATATTTTAACACCTCTAATAGCAACAATGTTATCCAACAAACTAAAGCTGACGTCAACAGATTCTTATTTATTATGACTAAGACAAAAGGTCAAAGGTCACAGCAGTACAACACATCAATTAATGTTTAAAGGTTCATCAAATATCGTACCTAACCTCAAACATACTGAAGGTGCCGGAGACAGCTGAGGGTCAAAAGTCAATGGATCCATCAATCTTGCTTGTTCATCTTCGCCGCTTAGTCAACAACAGATTGTCAGCGCTTCTCCGCCATGCCTCATGACAAGGCCGTGACTAAACAGACCTTGTTTTCCACGGCTGCCACATCGCTTCAAACATCTGCATCGGAAGGACCGAAGGTGACGGAGCCGCTTGTGTGTGCTTGCATCAACACGTGGTCGAGCCGCAGCAGGAAGTTGTACACTTCTACAGGGCGCCCGCCGGTCATCAGTTATTTCAATCCAAGTTCAAATTGAAAACTTGGATTGCAAAAAGTATTTATAACATACTAACTTTTAGACTTCCGTTACACTGCTGGCCAAATGATTTTTTTTTTTCCAGCTGACTGTTTACACTGAAAGTAAAATGTGATTTATATCAGACTCCAGTGTAAACGCGCAGAGGCCCCAATGTAGCCCCAAAGTGGCCCCAATGTGGCCTCGACGTCACTTGCATGCAGAGTTTGATAAAGTGAAAACAAAGGAAGTTGACCGGGAGGAAGTCGCTACTACTACAAAATAAAATATAAGTTACCACACCTTAAAAATTAGTGATTTTTTATGTGAAAATAAATTCAAGTAATAATATAATGTAGTATATGTGGGAGGGTTCTAATCTTTTAATGGCTGTTGATTGATTGAAACTTTTATTAGTAGATTGTACAGTACATATTCCGTACAATTGACCACTAAATGGTAACACCCGAATAAGTTTTTCAATTTGTTTAAGTCGGAGTCCACGTAAATCAATTCATATGTTTTGCAGATCCCAAATCTGTTAAGTAGAGGAGACACGGACATCAGCGTGGATCTACGTGAGCTTTATTTTTCAACTCACATATTTTTGTACATGGTAATTGAGATTTGTTATATATTGTATATATTATAAAATATAATATAATGTAATAATATATTATATCAGTATATATTATATACTGTATATGTAATATGTAAATATTACATATATGTTATATTTTATATTGCTGTTATGGTAAATTTTTTGTCTACTTTATACCTGCATTATCCTTTCCATCCTAACCCATTCCATCCTTTGTAACTGAGCTATGTGGAACAACTTCCCTTGTGGATCAATAAAGTTTGTCTAAGTCTAAGTCTAAGTTTATATAAGCAAATGCACCACAGCGTCAACAATCGCTATTTCTTTGGAATCAAAATACATATTCATATATTACATATAGCCTATTATTTGCGCACTATTGACATGGCATGCATCGAAAATTTGGTCGTCTTAAATAGACTTTGCTCGCCGAAACTGGATATTGTGATGAAATATCCACTTCCTCTGGTGCCTGCGTCTTTCCCGGCGCACACGAGTGACGTAGCTCGCCCAAAGTTGACGGAAAAGTCACATACAGGTCGCATTCGGGTCGCATTGCATTTAGACTGAAGTCACATTTGAAAAGATCAGAATCCAATTAGATTTAGGACTACTTTCTGATATGGCCTGAATCTGATGCCAAAAGATCAGATTTGAAGCACTTTGGAGTGTTTAGACTGGCAAAAAAATGTAGATCTGCGTCACTTGAGGGCATAAAATCCGATTTGGTGTGCAGTTTAAGCAGGCCCATAGATCAGGACCTATAAGTGTTTTAAAAGTCAACATAAAGCAGTAAAGAACCACACAGGTGTCTTCAAAATAAAACTCCACACACCTATCACCAGTATGATCTGTTTTCAAAATGGGCCACAATGCACAACTGTTAACAATTTCAAAATATGACAAAGATTAAGTTTTTCAAAGACAGTTTAATTGGTTTTACCCGAATTAACTTAATTTTAAACTTAATGATCAGGCAATGTTGGGTTTAAAACATCCGGGAAGTATCCACAGCGTTGTCGACAATGCCTCGGGCCCCCTCCTGCTCTCTTCCACTTCACGCAAAAAAAATTAACAGACAAAGTAAAGTGAATTTATTTATTTGTATTCCTAATCATTGTAGCGATCTCGCTTTTAAAGTTAAAAAGTGTTTTGATTTCAAACTGTGAGTGCACCACAGGACTAATGACAGTGTGTGTGTGTGTGTGTGTGTGTGTGTGTGTGTGTGTGTGTGTGTGTGTGTGTGTGTGTGTGTGTGTGTGTGTGTGTGTGTGTGTACGAGGAGGACAGTTGTTTTGGCACTGTTGGTAAATAGAAAGTTGATCCATCACTCCCTTGTTATGTGTGTTTGATACACAGTACAGTATAACAGTGAACTTGTTTAGTAAACTGTTAGTAAAATATGGACTTTTGTCGAGGCTGGAAGCCATTATTCATGTTTACATAGTTTCTTACGGAATCATTTGCTTCAATATACAAACTTTTCTGCCGACCAACATTGCTCAACAACCAATAAAGTTTGTAAATTGAGGTTCCACTGTATATAGATTCACCGGTCACAGCATTAATTACACCTTGTGTGGCGCACAAAGCGGCATTTAGCAGCCTTTACAGTATGTCACTGCATGTCGCACGTCCGTGTTATTGTGCCTATCCCATGATTGTATGAAAATAATACTGTATTTTCCAGAATATAAGCCGCACCCACTAAATTTCCAAGAAATACTTTTTTTTTTCATATATTAGCCACACCGGACTATAAGCCTGGATACATACCGGTATGTTGTGAAATGAGATATTTACATGGAAAGATTTTGTAAATGTTTATTTACATATCTTAATTGTTTCCAAACGGCGCCTGTCACACGGCAGTAAAATGGCTGATCAAACAAAACAGAAAAGTCATTGATGTCTTTATTCATCCTTTATGAGATGAACAAAGTTTGTATCTTTTTTAAAGGTTCAAGATGTTTTTTAGGATTCTTCTTCCTTGTACTCTGTAAACACTATGAGTTTGAACCGGTTCTTAAAGTGGATCATTTTAGTACACGGTTAGATTTTTTTTTCTTAATGTATTCGATAATTTAGCTATTAGCAAAGAAATATCTATAGATTAGCTGCAGCTTTGTATAAACCACAGGGTTCAGAGCTTGGGGAAAAAAAAACAGCTTATAGTCCGGAAAATACTATAATTTATCCTTTCCTCAAACCAAGTAATAATGTCAGAATGGTCTTTTTCCTCTGATTTTAGCGGGTGATCTGATGTGTACACTGCACACCCAATCTGATTTTTTTGCCCTCAAGTGACACAGATCTGATTTTTTTTGCCAGTCTAAATTGGATCTTTTCAAATGTGACTTCAGTCTAAACACAATGTGACCCGAATGCGACCTGAATGTGACTTTTTCGTCAGCTTCGGGCAAGCTACGTCACTCGTGTGCGCTGGAAAGACGCAGTCGTCAGCGGAAGTGGATATTTCATCGCAACATCCGGTTTTGGTGAGCAAAGTCTATTTAAGATGGTGCATGCCTTGTCAATAGTGCGCAAAAATATTAGGCTATATGTATTATATGAATATATATTTTGATTCCGAAGAAATAGCGATTGTTGAATGATCGGAATTGACGGCGCGGCACATTTGCTTACATGTGAGTTGAAAAATAAAGCTCACATAGACCCACGCCTCCTCTACTTAACAGACAATAAAAGATTACAACCCACCCAAATATATTACAGTATATACATCCATTCATACATTGTATTACTTTCATTTACTTTCACGTAAAAAAACACTAATTTTTAAGGTGTTGCAACTTTTATTTTATTTTGTAATAATAGCGAGTTCCTTCCGGTCAACTTCTTTTGTTTTCACTTTATTGAACTGTGCATGCAAGTGACGTCGAGGCCACATTGGGGCCACATTGGGGCCCAAAAATCACATTTTACTTGCGATGTAAAACAGTCAGCTGGAAAAAGTAAGATCTAAAAAAAAAAAATTATATTATATTTTTGTTGACTGAACAATCTCGGATAAAATGTTGTGAACAAATAAAAACTAAAGTATGTTTTGTAGGAAATAGAGCTGGTGTGAGGGTAAGAAACGAGAAGGAAAAACGGCTGAAATATTCTCTTGCATCACGTAGCTTGCGTCCTGTTTACTTTTTTTTTTTTTTTTTTTTTTTTTTTTTGCCTTATTTGTATTTGACTTTATTAAATGTATTTATATTATCATTTAGTGCAGCCGGGCCGGAGCAGGAGGGGATAGAAAGAGAAAAAAAAAAGAAGACAGAGGGGGAAATTGTGGGGACAAGAGGGGGATTAGACAGAGAGACAAAAACAACAACAGCAAACAACAACAACAACAACAATAGAGCAACATCAGCAAATATGACATGTACAAATATGATGGTAAAAGTAATAGCAAATAAGCAGTTAGCGAAAAAAAAAAAATAATACAGAAATGACAATGAGCATTATTACACTACAAATGGATGAATACAAATACCAATAGAAATAGCGCTATTGATAATGAACAATACCAATAATTTACCTTTATTATCAACAATACAGTTGTTTAAATGCAACAATACATATACGTAATGATAACTTGAGATACGAAAGAATGCAGAAAAATGGAGGGGGAGAAAGAGAAGCAACCTACATTAACCTTGTAGATTGTTATAGTCACAATAGGTTAAGCTTTGTCAGTGTGCCATGTGTTACACCCAGTTTACCCTAGGGCAACAACGTTAATATATGTTTGATGAAACGTGATTATGTGCATGAGTGTAAGTATGCATATGTACTTGTATATGTACAGAATGTGTATATGTGTTTGTACAATGAATGTATATGTACAGAATGTGTATATGTGTTTGTACAGTGAATGTATATGTACAGTATGTGTATGTGTATGTTTGTATATTGAATGTGCGTGTGGATGTACGAACATTAGGTAGGTAAATATGTACTGTATTTGTGTATGTATGTGGGAGCGTAGGTACCTATGTACGTATGTGAGCATATGTGAATTTGCATGTACAATACATTCGACTCCCAGAGTGCGTGGGAGCCAGAGCACGGCCCCATCACCCCCGAGAGCCCAACCCACAAACAGGAGGCGTGGTGCCCAGGGAACCAGGGACCACCGCCCCCACGCAGCCAAGCCGGCCAGCGACAGGAACCCCAGAGCCCGACCCACCGTACCGCCCACAAGGGCCAGCAGCAGGCCGCAGACAGACGCACCCGGCAGAGGACAGGGCACGAGAAAAGCAGGGGACAGCCAGACCCCAAGCCAGCGAGAGACCACACCCCACACGGGCAGAAAGGCGAGACGCCCCGCCCGAGGGACCCAGAGACTCCCCGCAACCGGACGGGAAGACCGCCCCCGCCCCACCGGCAACCGGGCCCCCACGAGCCCACCCCCCACCCCCGGAGAGCGCGGCGAGGCCAGCCCCCGGCCACCCCACCCAAACCGGCCGCCGCAGGACCACCCAGGCACAGGGCCACGGGAACCACCCACCCCACCCGCAGGGACCCCAACGATGGAGATGGAACAACCAGCAACCGCCCCGCCGAGCCCCCCCCCTGAGGGAGGGGAAAAATTAAAAAATAATATTAATAAAATATATTTAAAAAAATAAATAAATAAATAAATAAATAAATTAATTAATTAATTAATTAAAATAAAAAAAAGAATTAAAAGAAGATCACAGACATGCTGACAAACAAGGTCACTACCCCAGCAACTGGCCGACTCGCAGCACCTTGGAATACCTTGCAGCACCAAGCTACCACAATAGACGCAGGGACTAGGCCCAACAGGCCCCAACCAAGACGGGCACCCGGAAGGGATGGACAGCGGGACCCAGGAGCTCCAGACACGCAGTTCGGATGCAGTAGCCTGAGGCGTCGACCCCCGTCTGACAGGCAGGCCCAGAGCGTACCCCCAGAAATATACATACATACATACATACACACATACACATACACATACACACATACACGTATACATACCCACACATACACATATATACATATACATACACATATGTACACATACACATATATAAACATACATACATACACACACATATACATACATATACACAGTTCGTCAGCCCCGACAGCCATCACGCGCGCGCGCTGCCACCAGTCACAACATCAGCCACACCCCTGCACCAGACCCAGCAGCCACGGGCGCCCACACCACAAACAAACGGCAGCAGAAACAGCAGCCGCAATAACCCCAGACAGCCAGCACCAGCCAATCAAATCAAAGCGATCAAAGAAAAACTGCGACCAGCAACCACACGCCACCAGGGCCACGGAGACCAGCCGGCGCCAGCCCGCCGGTCAGCCCGAACGCCAACACGCAAACAAGAGACACCAACAACCCCCCCAACCAAAAGGCCCCCCACCCCAACCCAAACCCGCACAAACACACCACCGCCCAAACAACCGGGACACAGCATCCAGACCAGACACGGGGGCTGCGCCGCCACCACACCAAGTCACCGACAGAGACCCCACAGCGCAAGGTCGGGCCACACGGGCACGGACCCCATCCAACAGGAAGTGAGACCCGCGCGACGCCACACACAAATAAATAATAAGATTTAAAAAAAATGAAATAAAATAAAATAAAAAAATAAAATAAAAAATAAAATAAAATAAAAATGAGTAATAATAAAAATAAAAATAATAAATACATTAAAAATAAAAAATATATATATAACAATAATAAATGAATAAAAGCCTGGCAGGCCACCAGACCGCAGTCCCCGCCGGCCGACGAGGCAATGAGGGGTGCGCCGAACCCCAAACCCCCCATGCATGTGTACAAGGCCCCCAGAGTGTCTACTGTGTAGTTAAAATTGTTTACTTTTAATGGACGTTTTACTCATAAACCAGAGGAAAAGACGTGAAGATGGACTGTACGACCCCAGAACAAGTGGGGGCAGAAGACGGGCGAATTTGCAACACTATTCGGCTGTTCAGGTCATGGGACACGAGAGAACTATGTATTTGAAAATAAACAAAACTGTTAACTATTGCAACAACCTTCTAGTGTTAATGTTTGTGTGTTCATGTGTTATTGATGTTTAAAATACCTTTGTTCGTGAACATACCATGTCTGAAAGGTTATTGACGGAGAATGAGAAAGTGTGTGTAAAGAATATGTGTCAGACTTGAACCTGTTGTTAGCACAAGATTAGCAGTAAAAGTTAAAAAGAGTGTCGTTTGTGTGACTTCTTCTGAACGCAATAACACAATAAGCTAAAAAAACGACACATTCAGTAATTATTTTTAGAGTACATAATAAGTACATAATATCCGTTTGCATGCAAATGTTGAATCACTGTCGCTTTATCTCATATAATAATTTGTGCATTTCAAGTACGTCTACTCTCCTGACTCTTCTTCAAAAGCTGACCAATCACAGCTCTGTGGTCCGCGTTGCTGCTGATATGAAGCTAAGGTTATTTTTTTCGTTTTTTGGGGGTGTATGCGGGAGGGTACGCAGGGGTAGGAGCAAGGCGGCAAGAGTATATATTCTCCTTAACACGGCAGGCAACAGAAGGAAGCTCGATGACAGAATGTACCAGGATGCCCATATAAGTACGTCAATCTGTGACATCACAAATGGTCCACTGTTAAAAAAGGAGTCCAAAACTCCGTATTCAGGATATGCAAAAATGCGTGCATGAACCTCAAGATTTCACACTTGTGCATTGTTTAACACGAGAATACAGCATTGTAACAACATTTATACGTTCAAAAAGATTAAATTCATCGTAAGTCCGCTTAAAAGTTATTGTCACGTGTAGTTTTTAGGGCTGAGTTAATGTGCAGGAAAAATATTCTTTATAGGAAAAACATAGTGAAATTTAATAGCAGCATGGACAAATAATTGTACTTGACAAGACATCCTATATTAATATTTGTATATCTAAAAATTAGTAGGACTTTAAGCTAGAAATAAGTATTTTTGTCTGAAAACAAGCATTACTTGTATTTCTTAAATTAGCCAGAATCTTTAAACAAGATTTTCTATGTGCGGGAAACCAAATATCAAATTTGATTAGTTATTTTCTCAATTTTAACATTTCAAAACTAGAATATAAAAAATATAATTCATGCTAAAATCAAGATTAGTCAATGACTAAAAATAAGTGGAAGAATAAGTGTGGAAACTTCTAGGAATTTTTTTTTTTTTTAATCTTGGCAAGTGGCAAAAAATTTGCTGTGTACCAAGTAGAAAATAATTGAGAGGGAAAAGTAGCATAGCAAAGTCTAACTCAGCATGAAAGATAGTGGTATTAAACGGAGGAAAGAGGGAAAAAATGTGTTATAAGGACCAGCAACTGGAGATACAACATGGTGTGCCAAATGTAAGCTAATTGACTGCCTATGTGCTTTAAAGCAGTGGTCCCCAACCTTTTTGTAACTTCGGACCGGTCGACGCTTGAAAATTTGTCCCACGGACCGGGGGGGGGGGGTATGGTATTTTTTTTGTTTGTTTGTTTTTCATAAAAAAATACAATCAATCATGTGTGCTTACGGACTCTATCCCTGCAGACTGTATTGATCTATATTGATATATAATGTAGGAACCAGAAATATTAATAACAGAAAGAAACAACCCTTTTGTGCGAATGAGTGTGAATGAGTGTAAATGGGGGAGGGAGGTTTTTTGGGTTGGTGCACTAATTGTAAGTGTATCTTGTGTTTTTTATGTTGATTTAATTAAAAAAAAAAAATTTTTAAAAAGTGTATTTTGTTTTTTTTTATTTCTTGTGTACCAATCGATCCACGGCCCGGTGGTTGGGGACCACTGCTTTAAAGCACCACAAATGAAGAGTCGGGAGCTCCGTCACACACAGGAAGTTGAGAAAGCAAAAGCACGAAAGCATAAATAGAGTTAAAAACAGGAACAACAACACAAAAGACCAACTCTGTCCTTTCAGTTATGTCTTAAAATGAACCACGGTTAACTTATGTTTACACTTGCATGATAGTTCCCTATGTTAAAAAGGTTCCATGATGGCTGCAGTTTTGCTCTGCATTAGTTCCACTGTATGGGGCGGAACTAATAAAGTCACCACTTTTTTTCCCCTAAAAATGTATTAATACTGCTGATCTCCTAAAAGCCACCTTTACAGCTTTTAATTAAAGTGGTAAACAACAAACTGATGCACTGATGTACTGTATGATAATAACAATTTGTCCTTCTTACCGTAAACTCCTTGGCAGCGAGCAAGCGGATAGACGCTAGAAAACAACAAAATCCAGAAAAGCTCCATGTTCAGCTGCACTCCGTCATAACCTGCACAACACAAACAACATCCAACTGTCACTGCTCAGTGCTTGTTGTCCACGTGCTTGACAAAGAAAAGAAAGAATTGGGCCAATTGTTTTTCCTTCATTTCCCTTTAAGCCATGAAAGTAATATTCCGGAACAAGCTCCACGGCGCTACAACATTTCATTCAATTGAAAAGGCGGGTAATTCAATCACAAATGGTGGATTATAGAAAGCTTACAGGCGAGGTTCTGTTATAGGACATCAGCGGTGGACACGGATTGTTTTGGTGAGCACGTTAGCGTGACCACTTTTCCCTGCTCCTCGCGCCGAGGTGCTGAGGACAGGTGGAGCGGGTCGGAAGGATGTGTTATATAACATGCCGGGGGAGGTTGGCAGGGGGGGTCACGCACTTGACCCAAACACACCCGCACGTTTGCCTCAGATCAATAGAATGTCATCACAGGCCACACAATTAGGTACAGTGACAGCATTAAATAAATAATGGCTTAATCCCACAATATGGTCATTATTGTGGATGTTTGCATAATATGTTGACCTTTTTGACGAGGTAATCCAAGTATTAAGAGACACCGCTCATGCACTATGATGCAGCACACTTCCACACCACATGCAAGTTATTGCTACATTTCTAAACATGGTATATGACAAACATACAGTACGTTATATTCTTAAAGGCATACACTTTAAATGCAAAGTTTTGTATACCTGCATGTTTTTTTTAATAAGTTTCCCATTATGAAGATAACCAAAACATTAGTTCAGTAAGATGCAGCACACTTCTACACCACATGCAAACTATAGATACATTGATAAACTACATGACAAACATAAATTAGTTTTTGTAGAGGCATGCATCTTAAATGTGAAGGCAGTTTAGTAAGTTTTCTCATATTTTTACCATCTTGAAGATAACCAAAATAATACAGACATTGCTAAGTATGATGCAGCACACTTCCACGCCACATGCTGTAGCTACATTTTGAAACATGGTATATGGCATACATTCTTTATATTTATAAAACATACATTTTAAATGCATGATATTGTGAAGCCAGTTTTATGGATATTTTGTAATATTTTGACCATCATGCAGATAACCAAAATATTAGCTCAGTGGGATGCAGTACACTTCCACACCACGTGCAAGTTATTGCTACATTTCTAAAAACATGGTATATGACAAACATACAGTACGTTATATTCTTAAAGGCATACATTTTAAATGCAAAGTTTTGTATACCGTATTTTTCGGAGTATAAGTCGCACCGGAGTATAAGTCGCACCTGCCGAAAATGCATAATAAAAAAGGAAAAAAACATATATAAGTCGCACTGGAGCCCGGCCAAACTATGAAAACAACTGCGACTTATAGTCCGAAAAATACGGTACATGCATGTTTTTTTTAATAAGTTTCCAATTATGAAGATAACCAAAACATTATTTCAGTAAGATGCAGCACACTTCTACACCACATGCAAACTATAGCTACATTGATATACTATATGACAAACATAAATCAGTTTTTGGAAAGACATGCATCTTAAATGTGAAGGCAGTTTAGTAGGTTTTCTCATATTTTTACCATCTTGAAGATAACCAAAATAATACAGACATTGCTCAGTATGATGCAGCACACTTCCACGCCACATGCTGTAGCTACATTTTGAAACATAGTATATGGCATACATTCTTTGTATTTATAAAACATACATTTTAAATGCATGATATTGTGAAGCCAGTTTTATGGATGTTTTCTAATATTTTGACCATCATGAAAATAACCAAAATATTAGCTCAGTGGGATGCAGTACACTTCCACACCACATGCAAGTTATTGCTACATTACTAAAAACATGGTATATGACAAACATACAGTACGTTATATTCTAAAGGCATATATTTTGCATATATGCATGTTTTTTTAATAAGTTTCCCATCATGAAGATAACCAAAATATTAGTTCAGTAAGATGCGGCACACTTCTGCACCACATGCAAACTATAGCTACATTGATATACTATATGACAAACGTAAATTATTCTTGTAAAGGCATGCATCTTAAATACATAACAATGTGAAGGCAGTTTAGTAGGTTTTCTAATATTTTAACCATCACGAAGATAACCAAAATAATACAGACAATGCTCAGTATGATGCAGCACACTTCCACGCCACATACTGTAGCTACATTTTGAAACATGGTATATTGCATACGTTCTTTATATTTGTAAAACATACATCTAAACGCATGATATTGTGAAGACATTTTTATTGATGTTTTCTAATATTTTGACCATCATGAAGTTAACCAAAATATTAGCTCAGTGGGATGCAGCACACTTCTACACCACATGCAAACTATAGCTACATTGATATGGTATATGACAAAATTATTTTTGTAAAGGCATGCATCTTAAATACATAATATCGTGAAGGCAGTTTAGTTGGTTTTCTAAAGTTTTTACCATCTTGAAGATAACCAAAATAATACAGACATTGGTCAGTATGATGCAGCACACTTCCACGCCACATACGCTAGCTACATTTTGAAACATGGTATATTGCATACATTCTTTATATTTGTAAAACATACATCTTAAACGCATTATATTGTGAAGACATTTTTATTGATGTTTTCTAATATTTTGACCATCATGAAGATAACAAAAATATTAGCTCAGTGGGATGCAGCACACTTCTACACCACATGCAAACTATAGCTACATTGATATGGTATATGACAAAATTATTTTTGTAAAGTCATGCATTTTAAATACATAATACCGTGAAGGCAGTTTAGTTGGTTTTCTAATATTTTTACCATCTTGAAGATAACCAAAATAATACAGACATTGGTCAGTATGATGCAGCACACTTCCACGCCAGATATTGTAGCTACATTTTGAAATATGGTATATGGCATACATACCTTATATTTGTAAAACATACATTTTAAACGCATGATATTGTGAAGTCAGTTTTATGTATGTTTTCTAATACTTTGACCATCATGAAGATAACCAAAATATTAGTTCAATAAGATGCAGTACACTTCTACACCACATGCAAACTATAGCTACATTGATATGGTATATGACAAACATAAATTATTTTTGTAAAGGCATGCATCTTAAATACATAACACTGTGAAGGCAGTTTAGTAGGTTTTCTATGTTTTTACCATCTTGAAGATAACCAAAATAATACAGACATTGCTCAGTATGATGCAGCACACTTCCATACTGTAGCTACATTTTGAAACATGCTATATGGAATACATTCTTTATATTTGTAAAACATACATTTTAAACGCATGATATTGTGAAGCCAGTTTTATGTATGCTTTCTAATATTTTGACACTTCTACACCACATGCAAACTATAGCTAAATTTATATAGTATATGACATACATATATTATTTTTGTAAAGGCGTGCATCTTAAATGCATAGTATTGTGAAGCCAGTTGTGTTTGTTTTCTAATATTTTGACCATCTTAATGATAACCAAATCATTAGAGACATCGCTCAGTATGATGCAGAACACTTACTCCACACCACATGGCTACATTTCGAAACATGGAATATGACATGCATTCATTATATTTGTAAATGCATACACCTTAAAAGCATAACATTGTCAGGCCAGTTTTGTATGTATGCATGTTTTCTCCTATTTTGACCATTTTGAAGACAGAAGATAACCAACATATTAGAGACATTACTCCGTATGATGCAGCACACGTCTACATCACGTGCAGATATGTTATATTTGTAAAAACATCTTAATTGCATAATATTATGAAGCCATTTTCGCATGTTTTCTAATAGTTTCACCATCTTGAAGTCAACAAAAATATTACAAGTACCTCTCCAAATGATGCAGTACACTTATACACAGCATGTAAAGTACAGCTACTATCATAAATGCCTTCTATGAAATATACAGTATACATATCTTTGTAAAGGTATAATGCACATTTGTTCAAAGCTAGTGTTGTATGTATTGGTGTAATACTGCAAACTACCATTACAATACTGTCAAAATTAAGCTCTAAGCATTTTTTATACTGCTCAGTTACAGACTATCTAGAGCGGGGGTCAGCAACCCGCAGCACTTTACTGCCGCCTTAGTGGCTCCCTGGAGCATTTTTTTTTTTAAAAGATTGAAAATGGAGAAAGATGGGGAAAAAATATTTTTTTTGTTTGTCTCATTTTGTCCACCAAAAGTTTGATGCTGTGTTGTGAATGTTGATGTTATTGACCTGTTGGAGTGCTAATCAGGCATATTTGGTCAGTGCATGACTGCAAGCTAATCCATGCTAACATGCGATTTAGGCTAGCTGCATGTACATATTGCATCATTATGCCTCATTTGTGGGTATATTTGAGCTCATTTAATATCCTTTACTTTTATCCTCTTTGTATACAATTTAGTTTTGCATGTCTCATGACACGTTATCTGTATGTAATATCGGCTGCATGTCAGATAGTTGTTTGTGTGCCATGTTGTTCCAGACCACAGCAAACATTACCATAGCTTGCCAAAGATTGTAATAAATCTGATGGAAGAAGACAGCATGCCATTTCCTTTAACTTGGACACACACGTCTATACCTTTGGTCTATAAAAGCCAGTAATTTCCAGGAGTTATCTCGCCTTCTGAATAGCCTCTGATTTACTAATGGTTTCTAATGTTGTAAAAATGTGTCGAATAAATATTACATTTCAACATTTCTGTCAACGAAGATTTGCGACACAGTCATTTTGATAGTAGGCTATTATAGCTAATATAGACACTTACGTCATGTGTTGCCTTCATTATAACTCTTATATACGGCTTTTAATTTTTTTTCCCAGACAGATTTATTCATATTTTTGGTCCAATATGGCTCTCAGCACAGTGGAAGAAGGGGTTAGTGCGTCTGCCTCACAATACGAAAGTCCTGAGTAGTCCTGAGTTCAATCCCGGGCTTGGGATCTTTCTGTGTGGAGTTTGCATGTTCTCCCCGTGACTGCGTGGGTTCCCTCCGGATACTACGGCTTCCTCCCACTTCTAAAGACATGCACCTGGGGATAGGTTGATTGGCAACACTAAATGGGCCCTCGTGTGTGAATGTGAGTGTGAATGTTGTCTGTTTATCTGTGTTGGCCCTGTGATGAGGTGGCGACTTGTCCAGGGTGTATCCCGCCTTCCGCCCGATTGTAGCTGAGATAAGCTCCAGCACCCCCCGCGACCCCGAAGGGAATAAGCGGTAGAAAATGGATGGATGGATGGATGGCTCTTTCAACGTTTTGGGTTGCCGACACCTGGTCTAGAGCTGTGGTTCTCAACCTTTTTTCAGTGATGTACCCCCTGTGAACATTTTTTTAATTCAAGTACCCCCTAATCAGAGCAAAGCATTTTTGGTTGAAAAAAAGAGATAAAAACGTAAAATACAGCACTATGTCATCAGTTTCTGATTTATTAAATTGTATAATAACAGTGCAAAATATTGCTCATTTGTAGTGGTCTTTCTTGAACTATTTGGAAAAAAAGATATAAAAATAACTAACAACTTGTTGAAAAATAAACAAGTGATTCAATTATAAATAAAGATTTCTACACATAGAAGTAATCATCAACTTAAAGTGCCCTCTTTGGGGATTGTAATAGAGATCCATCTGGATTCATGAACTTAATTCTAAACATTTCTTCACAAAAAAAGAAATCTTTAACATCAATATTTAGGGAACATGTCCACAAAAAATCTAGCTGTCAACACTGAATATTGCATTGTTGCATTTCTTTTCACAGTTCTTTTTGACAGACATTTTAGTGAGAAACCTGAGCTTGTGCTTCACTGAGTTTATGAACTTACATTCATAGTTTGTTGAAGTATTATTCAATAAATATATTTATAAAGGATTTTTGAATTGTTGCTATTTTTAGAATTAAAAAAAAAATCTCACGTACCCCTTGGCATACCCTCAAGTACCCCCAGGGGTACGCGTACCCCCATTTGAGAACCACTGGTCTAGAGGAAAAACAATTGTACCTCCATTTGGATGGTGGGATTTTTTTTTCCTAACTTTTTGGTGAAATGACTCAAATGTAGTAATGCACAACCTGACCTTAGTCTGTATCAAACTATGTAAAGATTGTAATATAACTTGTCAGAATGCACAACATGATGCCTATTTATTATTAACGTCAGATTATTTAATTGCAACAAGAGATTCGAATGCAAAAGTGCATGTACATGGCAAAGATAAGATGAATATTGTACAGGACATAAAATGTCCAATCAATCTATACCTTGCCTCGGTAGGTGCGGTCCTGAGGGTCAGCCTGCTCCCCGGCGCAGCGCGCTCTCCTCCCGGCTACGCTCGGAGGATTCCACCGCTGCACCACCACGGAGAAGCCCCACACCAAAATTAAACCCAAAAAAAGTTATAAATCCTCCAAAAAAAAATCACTTAAACGACTTCCCAGGGCAGTAAAATATTTCCTTGACGTGTTCCAACTTTTACACCTTCAGCTTCATTACAACCCAAAAAAACAATGTTTTTCAAGGACTTCTTGGCAAAAGTGGAGTTGTGCAGTGTGACACACAGGCGTCCGATTGTTGTGTGCGTGGTGGAGGAACTCTGGCCAGGCGTGGGTGGAGCGCCGCGACCTCGGCTCCCGAGTGAGGACGGAGGACGACGAGGAGGCTCAATCAGAGCCGTGTCTGTGGACTCCGAGTGATGCCGGCCAAGTGGAAGATGTGCGCGGACTGAGAACGACCGCCCCTGTCTCAACACTGAGAGAGAGAGAGAGGGAGAGGGAGTGGGGGGAGGCGGGGGGGGGGGGAGAGAGAGAGAGAGAGAGAGAGAGAGAGAGAGAGAGAGAGAGAGAGAAGTGAACAGGTTGTCTGCACAAGAACACTTCTCTGTGTCTACTCGGCTGCTGCTCCGCGGTTGCCGTGCCATCGAAACACCGACAAATTGGAAGACAAAACACCAAATAAAGTTCTTTAGAATTGTTATTGTTCCATTTCCTCCCCTGTGGGGCAGTTTTTTTTTTAGACGGCAAAATTACCCGCAAGTCTTCTCTGTGCTGCACTTACTAGCATGGCCACAGGAGGGCGCGCTTCCGAGCTCATCGCTATAGTTGAATATGTTCAGCCAGGACAGTTCATTAGGGACAATGGCTGCTTCAATGTAGATATCTGTACAGTGTATCATACATATATACATCATATCATGCTATAGCATATATGTGTAGATGTATATATACATCTATTTTCTACCACCCCTCTCGGGGTCGCGGGGGGTGCTGGAGCCTATCCCAGCTGCATTCGGGTGGAAGGCGGGGTTCACCCTGGACAAGTCTCCACCTCATCGCAGGGCCAACACAGATAGACAACATTCACACTCACATTCACACACTAGGGACAATTTAGTGTTTCCAATTAGGTGCATGTCTTTGGAAGTGGGAGGAAGCCGGAGTACCCGGAGGGAACCCACACAGTCACGGGGAAAACATGCAAATTCTACACAGAAAGACCCTGAGCTCGGGGATCAAATCCAAGACCTTCTTTTTGTGAGACTGAGAATGTTGAGGAATACTCATCAAACACTTATTTGGAACATCCCACTGGTGAACAGGCTAATTGGGAACAGGTGGGTGCCATGATTGGGTATAAAAGTAGATTCCATGAAATGCTCAGTCATTCACAAACAAGGATGGGGCGAGGGTCACCACTTTGTCAACAAATGTGTGAGCAAATTGTTCAACAGTTTAAGAACAACATTTCTCAACCAGCTATTGCAAGGAATTTAGGGATTTCACCATCTACGGTCCGTAATATCATCAAAAAGTTCAGAGAATCTGCAAAAATCCCTGCACGTGACCTTCGATCCCTCGGGCGGTACTGCATCAAAACGCAACATCAGTGTGTAAAGAATATCACCACATGGGCTCAGGAACACTTCAGAAAACCACTGTCAGTAACTATAGTTCGTCGCTACATCTGTAAGTGCAAGTTAAAACTTTACTATGCAAAGCCAAAGCCATTTATCAACAACACCCAGAAACGCTGACGGCTTCGCTGGGCCCGAGTTCATCTAAGATGGACTGATGCAAAGAGTAAAAGTTTTCTGTCGTCTGACGAGTCCACATTTCAAATTGTTTTTGGATACTGTGGACGTCGATTCCTCCGGAACAAAGAGGAAAATAACCATCTGGATTGTTATAGGCGCAAAGTTCACAAGCCAACATCTGTGATGGTATGGGGGTGTATTAATGCCCAAGACATGGGTAACTTACACATCTGTGAAGGCACCATTAATGCTGAAAGGTACATGCAATTTTTGGAGCAACATATGTTGCCATCCAAGCAATGTTATCATGGACGTCCCTGCTTATTTCAGCAAGACAATGCCAAGCCACATGTTACATCAACGTGGCTTCATAGTAAAAGAGTGTGGGTACTAGACTGGCCTGCCTGTAGTCTAGACCTGTCTCCCATTGAAAATGTGTGGCGCATTATGAAACGTAAAATACCACAACGGAGACTGTTGAACATCAAGCAAGAATGGGAAAAAAATCCACATGAAAAGCTTCAAAAATTGGTCTCTGTCAGGCTTGTCCCTGACAGTTTGACTGTGTTTTAGTTTTTCCTCTGCGTTTGTCTTAGTTTTCTGTCAGCGCTTTTTATTTTGTCTTCTATTCCTGATTGTCTCCCTGAGTGCTGCTTCCCCTCAGCTGTGGCTGATTGGCACCTGGCCACACCTGGTGTCAATCAGCCAGCTGCTATTTAAACCTGCCTTCCCCTCCAGTCAGTGCTGGATTATTGTCATTGTCATTGTCATTACTACCTGTCTTAACACTTGTCGTTGTAGCTCTGTCTACTTTTGTTTCACTCTGCTCATGTCCTAGTTCCTTCGTGTCACAGTAAGTGTTTTTGTTTCTTGTCCAAAGTTAGCCTCTGTGCTATTTTAGTTCATAACCAAGTTTGTTCTCCGCCTTGTGCGCGCCTTTTGTTGTTACCCTTTTGTTTGTTGTTTTGCCTTAGTGTTTAATTAAATCATGTTTTCCCGCACAATGCCTTCCACCTTCTCTGCATCTTGGGGTTTGTGTCCTACAAACTCTGACAGTCTCCTCAGTTCCCAAACGTTAACTGAGTGTTGTTAAAAGAAAAGGCCATGTAACACAGTGGTAAAATGCCCCTGTGCCAACTTTTTTGCAATGTGTTGCTGCCATTAAATTCTAAGTTAATGATTATTTGCAAAAAAAACATTATGTTTCTCAGTTTAAACATTAAGTATCTTGTCTTTGCAGTCTATTCAATTGAATAGAAGTTGAAAAGGATTTGCAAATCAGTGTATTCTGTTTTTATTTACGAATTACACAATGTGCCAACTTCACTGGTTTTGGGTTTTGTGTTTTGATACTTTTCAATATTTTTCTAAATAAAGGGGACCACAAAAAATGGCATTATTGGCTTTATTTTAATAAAAAATCGTACGGTACATTAGTATTGCAATCAAAGAACAATTTTGTACTTAAAAAAATAGTGAACATACAAGACAACTTGTCTTTTAGTAGTAAGTAAACAAACAAAGGCTCCTAATTAGTCTGCTGACGTATGCAGTAACATATTGTGTCATTTATCTTTCTATTATTTTGTCAAAATTATAAGGGATAAGCTGTAAAATTGATTATTAATCTACTTTTTCATTTAATGTTAATATCTGCTTATTTTCCGTTTCAACGTGTTCTATCTACACTTCTGTTCAAATGTAATTACTTATTCTTCTGTTGTTTGATACTTTACATTAATTTTGGATGATACCAAAAATTTAGGTATCGCTCCGATACCAAGTAGTTACAGGATTATACATTGGTCATACTCAAAGAACTCATGTGTCCAGGGACATATTTCCTGAGTTTATAAACATAATATGAATTTTTTTTAAAGCAAAAAAAAAATTGTGACGATAAAACATATCGATGTAATCATAGTAGTATCGCCTTGATACGCTCGTGTACTGTATAGCTATTCCTCGTCTTGCAGAGATGATACTTGTAAGAAACGTACTTTATTTGTCGCCATGGAGGCGAGGATTAGTGATTTAGAAGTAGCTAAAACACTGCCGACTGTGGATGGATTTTAGCTGCTAGTTAGCTAGCCATGTCTTAAAGCACCTCTTCCTGAGGGCGTTTCAGTGTTATAACTTCACCTTTATCTTTAGTTTTTAAGCCAAAATGCGTCCGTTCTTCCTTTTCTAGTCTACACACCTTGTCTGCTTGTAAGTACTCTGTGATTGTGCGCTGCCGAATCTGCTCCTCTGCTTGTTAAACCAGCAATGTCACGAGGTAAGATATATATATATATGTATATATATATATATATATGTATACCGGTATATATATATATATATATATATATATATATACATATAGATGTGTGTGTGTGTGTGTGTGTGTGTGTGTGTGTGTATATATATCCATCCATCCATCTTCTTCCGATTATCCGAGGTCGGGTCGCGGGGGAAGCAGCCTAAGCAGGGAAGCCCAGACTTTCCTCTCCCCAGCCACTTGGCCCAGCTCCTCCCGGGGGATCCCGAGGCGTTCCCAGGCCAGCCGGGAGACATAGTTTCCCCATGGCCTCCTACCGGTCGGACGTGCCCGAAACACCTCCCGAGGGAGGCGTTCGGGTGGCATCCTGACCAGATGCCCGAACCACCTCATCTGGCTCCTCTCGATGTGGAGGAGCAGCGGCTTTACTTTGAGCTCCTACCGAATGGGAGAGCTTCTCACCCTACCTCTAAGAGAGAGCCCCGCCACCCTGCGGAGGAAACTCATTTCGACCGCTTGTACACGTTATCCTGTCCTTTCGGTCATAACCCAAAGCTCGTGACCATAGGTGAGGATGGGAACGTAGATCGACCGGTAAATTGAGACCTTTGCCTTCCGACTCAGCTCCTTCTTCACCACAACGGATCGATACAGCGTCCGCATTACTGAAGACGCCGCACCGATCCGCCTGTCGATCTCACGATCCACTCTTCCCTCACTCGTGAACAAGACTCCCAGGTACTTGAACTCCTCCCCTTGAGGCAGGATCTCCTACATATATATATATATATATATATATATATATATATATATATATGTCTTAATAAGGTTATCCAAAAAATAGTGCTCGATACCGTAGTAGAGCGCAATATATGTATGTGTGGGAAAAAAATCACAAGACTATTTCATCTCTACAGGCCTGTTTCATGAGGGGGGGTACCCTCAATCATCAGGAGATTTTAATGGGAGCATTCGCATACCATGGTTTATATAGGGCACAGAGTGGGTGGGTACAGGCTGATTTTTTTCCCACACATACATATATATATACATATATATATATATATATATATATATATATATATATATATATATATATATATAGTCTAGGTTTCTGTGGTTTATCCGTTATACAGTGCTCAATACCGGGGTAGTGTCAACAAGGGGAATTTGGGGTGTTGTGTTTTCCCGGAATGCAAAGGAAAGTTGGCGCGGGCAAGGCATGAAGGTGAGTACATATTTATTTTTACACCAACAAAAAGAACCAAAGGCGCACAAGGCGAAAGTACAAAAACTTGGTTAATGAAACAAAACTTGCACAAAGGCAGAAGTACAAAAACTTGGCTAACGAAACAAAACTTGCACAAAGGCAGAAACTATGAACAAAAAACAAAAACTTACTTGGCATGGAACTATGGTAGCATGAAGACAAACAGAGTTAACAGGGGTGTCAGAAGTAGCATGGCATGAAGTGAGCAGAGATGTGATAGGATAATGTCACCAGGACGATCAACAGAAACAGACAGGCTTAAATAGCAGTGACATGATTAGTGACAGGTGTGCGAGTGCAAAGCGTGAGACAGGTGCGTGACATGAGGACAGGTGAAAACTAATGGGTAGTCATGGAAACAAAAACAATGGAGCGTAAACAGAAACTAAAGAGTCCAATAACTAAACAAAACAAAACATGATCCAAAAGACATGACAGGTAGAGCGGAATATATGTTACGTAAGGAAAAAACACAAGAGGCTATATCATCCCTACAAGCCTGTTTCGCAGGTTATAAAATATAAATGATAAAATCCCTATTTTATATTACAAAATATAAAATCCCCTGACGAGCAGGGTAACCTGCGAAACAGGCTTGTAGGGATGATATAGCCTCTTGTGTTTTTTCCTGAGGTAACATACCTGTATATTCCGCTCTACCCTGGTATTGAGCACTGTATAACGAATAAACCACAGAAATCTTGACTATATATATGTATATTTGTATATGTATATATATGTGTATATATATGTACTCAGTGGCCTAGTGGTTAGAGTGTCCGCCCTGAGATCGAGAGGTTGTGAGTTCAAACCCCGGCCGAGTCATACCAAAGACTATAAAAATGGGACCCATTACCTCCCTGCTTGGCACTCAGCATCAAGGGTTGGAATTGGGGGTTAAATCACCAAAAATGATTCTCAGGCACGGCCAACGTTGCTGCTCACTGCTACCCTCACCTCCCAGGGGGTGGTCAAGGGTGATGGGTCAAATGCAGAGAATAATTTCGCCACACCTAGTGTGTGTGTGACAATCATGGGTACTTTAATTTTATATATATACAGTATGTGTGTGCGTGGGTGTGTGTGTGTGTGTGTGCGTGTGTGTGTGTATATATATATATATATATATATATATATATATATATATATATATATATATATATATATATATATATATATATATATATATATATGTATATATATATATGTATATATATATATATATACTTATATATAATCATGTAATTGTGTTTGAGCGCACATTCTTCTTTATGTTACCTACAAGAATCAAATTATAAAAATGTATAAGCATCTGAAATTCAATAGCCTTAATAAAACATTACTAAAAATAATAAAAAATAAAAGTTCATGAAACATTTAACAAAATAATATTAAAATATGATTAAGTTATTCATTATGAAGCAGAGGCAGTTAAGGGAATAAAAACAATTGAACGCCTCCCTAGGGAGGTGTTTAGGGCACGTCCGACCGGTAGGAGGCCACGGGGAAGACCCAGGACACGTTGGGTAGACTATGTCTCCCGGCTGGCCTGGGAACGCCTCGGGATCCCCCGGGAAGAGCTGGACGAAGTGGCTGGGGAGAAGAAAGTCTGGGCTTCTCTGCTTAGGCTGCTGCCCCCGTGACCTGACCTCGGATAAGCGGAAGAAGATGGATGGATGGATGGATGGATTCTAAAACCAAACTATTCAATTGTCAATGCCAACACAGTACATCTAGTATTTTCTTCTATGATAATAATAAAATAAACGCTTTCTTATCAATGGGACAGTGCAATCTGTATCTCTTTAAACTAAAATAACAAGAAAGTGTCTTGTGTAAAAATGTGCTTCCTTGAAGTTAAATACGTAAAGTGACTCACAGTTCTGCCTATTCAATATATGATTATCATTATTAGGAACCTCTCTTCAATATCAACGCCTGCTCCGCTTGCTTCACGCTGTGCTTCACTTACTGCAATTCAACGGTATAAAGCCTATTTAAGGACACAGAGAAAAGGCGTACATCATGTACACCTCACTATTTACATACACAGAAGTGTGAGTCACTACGCTCACGTAAACATTACGTAAATACACATTCATTATTCATAGTGTCAAATATTCTTAGCATCATTTACTGCATTGAGACACTGTGCTCTTGATGCACAACACCTACAGTACACCTACTGTATGATAAATAATATTCACTGTGCATGGCAATTCCCAGAGGAGCAAACATGTTTCTAACGTTGGCGTGCACAGTTGGAATTATGGTCGGACATATTCCCATGGAGTACAATCAAGCATCTCAAAGTGCTCTCCATGTCGACATTTAGATCAAAAGCACCGTAGTCTAATGCATTATCATTAAAAACTCCTCCTAAGAAAATGGCACTGACTCTAATGTGGGTTATCATATCTCCAGTATGTGGAATATTCCTGCAGACATTTGAGAGGAGGAAAATGGAGACGCATTAGTGTGAGTGCAGTTATTGATAAGCAGACACTAAAAGATGTATGATATTTATCATACACAGTTTCCAGGCACCCTAGTCTGATGAGCCCATAGGAAGTAAAGGTAATGGAAAAAAGAATCCGTTCCAGGGTCAAACTGATGCCGCCGAAGCAAAACATTTTTGCACATTTTTGCACTTGCAAGATCTTTTCGCTCACAACTTTTTAGCATTGCATTAGAATGACACAACAAACACTGAATACATCTCATTGGTTGAAAGTGGAAGTGGAAGAAAGCTTCAGTCATCTTTAGCTTGCATCAGATGGCCCAAACACATAAGGACAGTGTTGTTACATGGAAAAGCTACCTGGCAACTTGCAAACAGGGAAACGTTGCACAGATGATAGCAAATTTACACAGCACTATGGAGTTCACCTGAAAAAAGAGGAGGTTCTGGTGGAAATAAACTTTATTGCCTGGAAAACAGCGGCCGGATGTCCACCCCAAAGATTGTTGTTACTGTATTAGAAATACACAGCAAATACTGAAGAAATCGAAATGGTGAAAAAAACAATATTGTTAGTTTCCTGGTGTTACTGTAATGGTCATTTAAGGCAGTGGTCCCCAACCACCGGGCCGTGGCCCTGTACCGGTCCGTGGATCGATTGGTACCGGGCCGCACAAAAAATTAAAACAAATAAAAATAAATAAAAATATTTTTATTAAATCAACATAAAAAACACAAGATACACTTACAATTAGTGCACCAACCCAAAAAACCTCCCTCCCGCATTTACACTCATTCACACTCATTCGCACAAAAGGGTTGTTTCTTTCTGTTATTAATATTTCTGGTTCCTACATTATATATCAATATAGATCAATACAGTCTGCAGGGATACAGTCCGTAAGCACGCATGATTGTATTTTTTTTATGACAAACAAACAAAAAAACACTAGATCACTGATTAAAAGTCTACAGCTTTTCTACATTGCATTATATTCCATTTCTAGATCTATGTCTATCATTACCATCTTTATCTATGTAGTATTTGCCATCACTGGTACTCTTCTACTGTTACACCACAAATAAATAACAATAACACAATAAACAATAATAGCAACAGGTGGTACAGTGGGATACAATAAAATAGTGCAACATGTCTAGAGTCCTTAAGTGTGTCAAAACTTGGTCCTGGGTGTTAGCTTTTCCGGGATGCAACGGAAAGTTGGCACGGGCGAGACGGGAACCAAGGTACATGATTTATTTATTTTAAAAAAATCAAACAAAAAGCGCGCACAATGGCGGAGAATAAGCTATGAAACCAAAAGACTATAGCAAAAAAGTACAAATGAAAAGCACGCACAGTGGCGGAAACTATGAACAATTAAACAAAACATTAACTGTGGCTTGAGAAACAAAAACTTACTTGGCATGGAACCGGCATGAAAAAGGAGCAGCAAGGATCATAAGGGTGTGCAGAAGCATATATGGGGTGCGAGGTCGTCAGGCCGAACAACAGAAAATGAATTAACTTAAATACTTATGGACATGATTAACAACAGGTGCGTGACTCAAAACAGGTGCGTGACATGACAGGTGAAACTAATGGGTAACTATGGTGACAAAACAAAACTGCACAAAAAGTCCAAAAAATAAAGCCTGATCACACAGACATGACAGAGCCCCTCCCTTAAGGACAGATACCAGATGTCCAAAAAAAAACAAAGATCAATAGTCATGGGAGGGCGGGAGGTGGACATGGCGGTGGGTCGCCAGCCCAAGTGGCCCCGAATCCACCGAGGCAAAGTCAAGTGGCGGCGGCGAGTGGAACGCCGCTGCAGCAGGCGAGGCGGGCGCCCAGGGATTGGCCACATTCGTGGCCGACTGGGAGGTGGGCGCACTTGGCGTGGCGGACGACCAGGTAGCGGCCATATCCGTGGCCGACGAGGAGACAGGCGCGTCGTCAACTTGGCAGGCGTGGCAAGTCAGGCGGCGAAGCTCGGCGTGGCGCGTCCGGCGGCGAAGCTCGGCGTGGGTCTTGGTCTTGGTCTAGGCGTGGGTCTTGGTCTTGGTTTTGGTCTTGGCATGGCGGGTCTTGGTCTTGGCATGGCGGGTCTTGGTCTTGGCATGATGGGTCTTGGTCTTGGCATGGCGGGTCTTGGTCTTGGTCTTGGCATGGCGGGTCTTGGTCTTGGTCTTGGCATGGCGGGTCTTGGTCTTGGTCTTGGCATGGCGGGTCTTGGTCTTGGCGTGGAGGGTCTTGGTCTTGGACTTGTGGAGCTGGTACCGGAGCTTGGCGTCATGGAGCTGGTACCGGAGCTTGGCGTCGTGGAGCTGGTACCGGAGCTTGGCGTCGTGGAGCTGGTACCGGAGCTTGGCGTCGTGGAGCTGGTACCGGAGCTTGGCGTCGTGGAGCTGGTACCGGAGCTTAGCGTCGTGGAGCTGGTACCGGAGCTTGGCGTCGTGGAGCTGGTACCGGAGCTTGGCGTCGTGGAGCTGGTACCGGAGCTTGGCGAGGAACTTGGCGTGGTGGAGCTGGTGCTAGCCTTGGTGCGGCGACAGGTGCTAGCCTTGGTGCAGGTGGAGGTGGCCTAGCTGGGGGTTGCGGCTTGGCAGGTCGGAAGACTGGTGAGGGCGGTCGTGCTGGAGGCTGTGGCTTGACAGGTCGGAGGACTGGTGGTGGCGGCCGTGAGGGAGGCTGTGGCTTGGCATGGTGATGCCGAGCCACCCCACCAACACAGCTCCCGACCCCAGCCCCCCCCTCAAGGGGCGGATACCAGACGCGCTCCCTGCGGTCTGGAACTCTCTGTAGGGGTGGGCGGAGGAGGGCAGAAACTTCCCCATTAAATTGTCCAAATTGTTTTGTTTTTTTATCCCCCACCTGGGGTTGTGTGGGCGGAAAAAAAAAAAATTGTGACGGGGGCGGGACTTGAGTCTTGGGGGGCGGGGCATGAGTCTTGGGGGGCGGGGCATGAAATTTGGGACGTGGCTTGGACTGATTAGACCTGATTTCTAAAAACATGTTTTGATAATGTTTTATCAAAGTCATGGCATTAGAGTTTTTAGCTGGAGGCGGGTGATCTATAGAAAAAGAGTTGAAAAAAAAAACCTGGTCTGTGATGTCATCATGGGGAAGCCGGGCAGACTGCTGCATGCTTCCGCCCGGAGGGGGAGGGGCTTGTGGGAGCGGCGTGTCCTGCAGGCTCGCGGAAGTCTTTCCTGGCGTCCCTCGCCTTTGGCGGCGCTTCCGTGGCTGAGGTGACCTACCGATCGGCACCAACTTGCCTCCATTCCCCCACATCATCCCCCTGCGCTCCCTGGGGGAAAAGCGCAGCGTCTCTGCCTCCATGGCGCGCAGCACCTCCCAAGAAGCCTCATCCAAATTGTCCAAATCGGCCAACTTACGTGCGGAAAAGCGGGTCTGCTGACGACCTACTGTCAAAACTTGGTCCTGGGTGTTAGCTTTTCCAGGATGCAACGGAAAGTTGGCACGGGCGAGACGGGAACCAAGGTACATGATTTATTTATTTTAAAAAAATCAAACAAAAAGCGCGCACAATGGCGGAGAATAAGCTATGAAACCAAAAGACTATAGCAAAAAAGTACAAATGAAAAGCACGCACAGTGGCGGAAACTATGAACAATTAAACAAAACATTAACTGTGGCTTGAGAAACAAAAACTTACTTGGCATGGAACCGGCATGAAAAAGGAGCAGCAAGGATCATAAGGGTGTGCAGAAGCATATATGGGGTGCGAGGTCGTCAGGCCGAACAACAGAAAATGAATTAACTTAAATACTCATGGACATGATTAACAACAGGTGCGTGACTCAAAACAGGTGCGTGACATGACAGGTGAAACTAATGGGTAACTATGGTGACAAAACAAAACTGCACAAAAAGTCCAAAAAATAAAGCCTGATCACACAGACATGACAAAGTGTGTGTGACAATCATTGGTACTTTAACTTTAACTTAACTTTAAGTGTATTTAATATTTAACTCTATGATCTGGTATGTGGCTGTATGATCTGAGAAAATGATACACAGTTTAAAGAGGAAAGATTTAGAGCAGTGATTCTCAAACTGTGGTATGCAGGCTCCATCTAGTAGTACGCCAAAAAATCATTGATTAAAGTACATTGTTTATTTTGCGATAGTCACAGACGGTGTTACTGTTCAAATTGTGTGTAATGTTAAAGTGGCCAAAATATTAATTATACATTTTAAATAAAACCTGCACCTCATTTTTTTCTTGGTGTGTGTGTGTGTGTGTGTGTGTGTGTGTGTGTGTGTGTGTGTGTGTGTGTGTGTGTGTGTGTGTGTGTGTGTGTGTGTTTGTGTGTGTGTGTGTGTGTGTGTGTGTGTGTGTAGGCTTGTAACCCCGCCTCCACCCACAGAGACAAGTGACAATTCACTTTGTTTATTTAAATACGCAATTAATAACTCATAAAGTTATGGGCATATTTGGAGGAAACTTTCAGGAAATGTCAGAAATGGGACGAGGAACAAGTGATTAGATTTTGGGGGGCGACCCCGATTACTGTTTAGATTTTACTTTTTTGTTTTACTATTAGGAGGTGTATGTCTGCACTTTCTAGTCTATATTGTGTGACATCTAAGGCGCTAGCTTGTGTAAAATATGAATCCTGTCCATGCAGCAACACCATCCATCATGGTTTCTTTACACTTGTGGTGAAGCAACTAGACTAGAACAATGCAGCAAAACACTCGATATGTGATTTTATTTAGGGCAGCCATCAGAGCCAAGCAGGCTGTAATGTGATATGAGGAGCTTAGTTAAAGCTTTTTCTCTGGCACCAAGGTCTGTAATTGATGTTCCATCAGTGTAATTCAATAAGAGCTGTATATCAGCACCTACTGTACAGTAGCTCCTTCCCACACACAAGCGGATAAATGGACAGGAAAAATATACAATATAGACCAATAATAACTCCATTGTGTGTTTGTGACGCCACTGCAAAAGACTACTAAAAAGACACGCGAGTTGAGTGTTGACGGTAAACGAAACATGCTTTTTTGAAGATTTGATTAGCAATGGAAGCGAGGGAGAGGATGACGCCCTGATAATGAACCGGTCCTTAATGTCATTGAACGCATCACTAGCTAATGTGGAAAGTCCTCCCAGAAGAAGAGTGGAAGTTCTTACAGCTGCAAAAAAAGAACTAACTCTACATGTTCACTTTGAAATAAGTTAACTTTGTTTTAAAACATCAAAATGGCATTCAAGTGCGAAACTTGTAAACTTGTAAAACAACAGCATGATGGGAAGGCCTCATACATCTCAATTTTTCATTGTCCTACAAGTGTAAAAAAGTTAAGCACAACATAATCTCTGATTAAATACATACAGTTATTCTGTGTATCTCAATACACAAGTGCAAAGTTATTTATAATTTGTATTCTTTTTGTTACGGTTGGGTCGCATCTTTATGCGCTGGTCATTTCCCCAAGATGCAGACGGACCTCCGGAAGCAGCGTGCAGGTGAGAAAAATGATGTATTCTTTTAAACCAGGCAGGAAATACAAATAAACAGATAAGCATGCCGCGAGCACGGGAAGCTATGGCGAAGCTTAGCACAGGAACAAGAATCAAAAGTGTTGTGTTTTATCATTTCCCTGCCTTCTCCTTTATTGTGATGTCTGTTTTCTTCAGTTCATTAGTCCCCAGCGAGGGGCGGACACTTAGGCACACTTGCAACCAATTTCAACCTAGGAGTATTTAAGCTCGTCACTGACAGCTTGGTCTTGCCGGTTATTGTCTCCTGAACCTCCCACGTTCATGCGCCTGCTTCACCTCGTCAGTCCTGGTATGTTGTCTCTCCTTAGTCCTGTAATCCCTCACCTTTTTGTGTTTGTTTCCTATCCTCCCTGAGGTAAAGATGATTCTGTTTTGGACTTTATGCTGTGCTCAGTGCGCCCTGGCCTTTTGCCCTGCCGACCACTGAGGAACCTGTTTTTGTTTGTAATTCATGGTGTGCACTTCTGCCCCCATCGCCTTTTGTTACCCTTTATGGACTTATTACATTTTTCCCCTTTTTGTAATTCAACCTTGCCTCCCGTCTCTGCATCCTGGGGTCACCTCCTTGATCAGTTCCTAACACAAAAGCATGGATCACAAACGTGAATGTTGCATGAAGCAAACAACACAGCCAGGCAGAGAGTGGCGAGAGTCAGGAATAAAATAGCTCTCTGATTAGTGACCGGGAGCAGGTGAGCGTCCCGAACACTAACCAGAGGCAGGTGAACATATGCAGTACCCATGGCAACAAGGAACACAAACAGTGGTGCTGAAACAAGAACAATGGAGTCCTAAATTTAAACAAAACATGATCCGGGCAGCGGATCATCACACTTTTACTATGTTTTATTTTCTTATTATTCTGGCAACTAAATTGACTTTTTAAAGGCTTTAACATACTTAAACTATTGCAAGAGTGTGTTTTCATCATCATTGTTTATTATTGTTAGTAACATTAGTACCTGCAGTAGTAGTACTGCGACAAAATGGGCTTTTAGAGGGATTTTACATAACACTCCCCAGAATGTTCCAAGAACGTGTTTTCATAATTATTGATAATAGTAGTAGTAGTAGTAGTAATAGTAATATTAGTAGTAAACAGGTTTTTAGAGGGCTATAACATTAACAAAAACTCAACAGAATTTGTAAACCAGGGGTGTCCAAAGCACGGCCTGCAAGCATCCTCAATTTAGTTTGCGAGATGTCACAAGTTTAACAAGGAATCCTGCCATGATACAGAATCCTGTTGCAGGGAGATTTCAATTCATTTAAAAAACTGCTCTCCTGTCGCCTAATTGTGGACAGCATGAGTGATCCAAGTCTATGACCACTCATGCTTTGAACAAAACCAAGCGCAGCATTCACTTATATGGCCCAAACAACCTTCCCTAGTCATGGTGCAAAAAAATAAATAATAATAATCTAACCACACATAACACAATTTGTGGATAGTATTAAAAACAAAGTCCATGCACGATAACAAAAAAAATTATCAAAATTACACCTATTTAAGTCCCTTACAAAGCATGCTGGGAAAAATGCAAAACACTATCTTCACACGTATCCATGTTTTTTGTCGGATTTTAGCTGCTTGATATTTCTGATTGATTACAATACTTACACACTGCACGTGTGTGTGGGTGGCTACGCCCCGGAACTCCAAAACCTTGTACTGCAAAGAAGAGCAGAAAGGAGGCAGCACAGCAGCCAAACACAAAGTAATAGTCCTTTTACTATCAGTAATAGTAGAGGTGTTACGTACAGCAGGGGAAGGAGACGACACCACAAGGAGGATCAGGTTAACAGGTTTATTGCAACCTTTGATGAGTGTGTGGGAGGGGTATACTACTCGAAGTGTTTGGTGCAAGACGATGTGTAGAATTAATAATGTAAATGTTACCAGGGTTTGTTGTAAGTGCGTGTTGGATGAATCCTTCGTCAGTCCAGAGGGGCGAGGCAAAGAGGTAGTCCGTGAGCAGGCAAGTGGTAGGGGGCTGGAGAGAAGCAACAAGGTCCATATCCAAGCAGGGGTCGAGGATCGAGGGAGGCAGTCCAAAATCCAGAGGGAAGACGAGATACTCAACTCGATCACGGGGAACAGGAAGGACACTGCAGTAAGCACAAAGGACATGAGACTGCGGGAAACAAGGCAGACAAGGGGAGAGAGCAAGTACGCGGGAGGGAAGCCAGAGACGGGATGCTTACTGCGAAAAGTGAACTACGTTCCGGCGTAGGCTCCATGGGTCCGCTGGTTTCTATGCTGCTTGTCTTGATTAGTCCCAGGTGCGTGGATTGCTGATTGCCTGCAGCTTCGCCGTTGCGTGGGCATGAAGTGCCCAGCGCGAACAGGGGCGTGTCCTGGCATGCTGCTAACTGAGGTGCTGGTAGAACTTGCTGCCGATGAAAAGCGGGTTCGAGCCCGCGCCGTGACAAGTAGTAGTTTTACTGCAAATAAATTGTATTGTTGAAATGATTTAAAATACTAAAAAACTCAATAGCTTGTACTAGCATGTTTATGCTGGCAATGATGTGTGTATTTTAAAGGTCCAGGATGCGACTCGCTAAAACATACTCCGTAGGGCCCCTGAAGAGTTATGAAATATTAGTCTTCAGTCTGTTGGTTGGACATAAAATCCAGAATTCTTAATGACAAAAGAGCATGAAATCATCATCATTATTATCATCGAAGAACCAATGCTGCAAGACACACAGGTGTGTGGTTTAAAGGTAGCCAATTTGGGAGGGATTAGACCATTGTGCTTCAGGACTTGGTCCACTATTGGCCCACATTATGGCCAATGTTTGACCTTGGAACTGACTCATTTTACTTCACATGGTAAGAAAATATGATATTATATGTACTGTATCTTCCTCTCAGACTTCCAATAAGGACATGCTGTATCATTACTTCACTGTTGGGCCGTGTGATCGAGCTGAAGAAGCCTTGACACAAAATGAATACGTCAGGGGCTGAAACTAAAATATCACTCTAAAAAGTTATTAATGCGGGAAATGTGATGTAATTGATCTAACAGGGAACAATTATTATAGAAGTATACACATGTGTGCAAGAATATAGTGTTGTTGCTGTCCATCAGTAGACCAGCTGGTCCACCTCCCCACCCACCAGACACACACACACACATCCTAACTTACACGTACACACACTCCAGGAAAGGGTCATTTTTCACCGGGTAATTGGCGGCGAGGCACGTCGCCCTTGGGATTCGATAATTCATAACCCCCTCCCTTCCGATATCGGATAGTGGGTAGAAATGGGCTGAGACAAGGGTTGAGGAGGGAGAGGAGGGGAGGACGGCTGCATCATTAGAGAGAAGAGGTAATGGCTCTTATTGATCTCCATCCCTTGCATCTCCGTCTCTCCATCACCATTTCATGTTTAAAACAACACTGATCCTCATTACCTCCACAGCCGCTGACATCCTGATAAGCAAGCGAGGAAAAGAAGGAGGAAAAGAGCGTCACAAATAAATGAGTACACAACAACCTTTTTTGTTGTCTTAATGACGTACTTGCACAGAACAAGTCATTACTATCACAGTTTGGATGCATCCCCCTCCATGAAGTGACAAAAATGGACCTCAAAACACACTTTAAGAGTTCACAATTTTCGGTGCAAATATAGGTATTTTGTTTGCTCATTTTTCTTGTTTTTTTAATCGGACAAACATCATTATAATAAGTCCAGGACTAACCTAATGCTCCTTGAGTGTGTTTTTTAGAAGGCAGTAACTTGCCAGCTTGGATGGCACATCTCTACTTACAAATATCTGATTGCCTGCCAAGACGTTTGCTATTTGCTGATGTTCTACATTTTTTACAAGATTGCAAATTTATTATGCACACAGATGTAGCATAATACTTTGGCACTGACACAGACCTTTGCTAATTTAGTTTTCCTATTTGGGGTTCACATTGCTTTAATTTCATTGCAGTATTTCCTTAAATTATTTCTTATCGATTTAGTTTCCACTAAAAGTCTGCTAAAATCGAATCACAACCTTGATCATATCATATATACATTAGAATAAGTTTGTGTTCCTGGACAGGATGATTGGTTTTTCTTCTGCTGTCGGAATCTTCACACGGCTCATTCAATGCGTTTTCTTTATTTTCATGACTATTTACATTGTAGATTGTCACTGAAGGCATCAAAACTATGAATGAACACATGTGGAGTTATGTACTTAACAAAAAAAAGGTGAAACAACTGAACACATGTTTTATATTCTAGTTTCTTCGAAATAGCCACCCTTTGCTCTGATTACTGCTTTGCACACTCTTGGCATTCTCTTGATGAGCTTTAAGCACACCCGTGAAGTGAAAACCATTTCAGGTGACTACCTCTTGAAGCTCGTCGAGAGAATGCTACAGTAGTCAGACGTACTCTTCAACAAGACCGCAAAACAGTGCCTATTAGCAGACATTTTATCGGGCGTTTTGTTTCG
Organism: Nerophis lumbriciformis; assembly: GCF_033978685.3. Lineage (NCBI taxonomy): Eukaryota > Metazoa > Chordata > Actinopteri > Syngnathiformes > Syngnathidae > Nerophis > Nerophis lumbriciformis. Next base: position 41,986,367 of record NC_084553.2, on the reverse strand, counting down.
CAATATTATGCAAAACCAACTTTTCTTACATTTTTGGTACCTGCTGATGTGTATTTGGGATCCGCATGAGTCCTGAATTTTTGCTCGCATCTGCCGTTGTAGTCCGTGACGACACCGTCGTCGATAAGCTTCTTCTGTTTCTCTATCTTCTTGTTATGTGACATTCATCCTCCGCTGTTGCCATTTCTAATATAAAGTAGCATAAAGGTCTAACTTATATCTGCCAGTCGACTCGCCATGGAAGCGCTAAAAACTACCGGTGTAGTGGGTTTTGTTGCGTTTGGACCAGGTGTTCCTCCCAGGGAATTTAAGTTGCTGGTCACTCCCAAGTTCTTTTGATGACACATAAGCTGAGTTTAATTTGACCACCAGACAGAATGGGTATTTTGTGATTTATTTTCAAAGCCTTGAAAACAAACGTGAGACCAATCCAGTACAGAAGCGTTCACTAGCGCAGCTAAAATGGTCTGATCTGAAATACGGAAAACTTGTCTTCTATAATGTGTCTCTCGCCCCCACCCTCGTTGTCCCTCCCTCCAGCCCACATGCCCATTGTCCTCCTCAGCTGGACACAGGAACAGATAAGGGAAAGGAGTTAGAGCTACTCCCTGCATACCAAAGCTTCAAGGTTGGCACACAGTACTTGCAGACAACCAAAAGAGAACAAATGGAAGAACACTAGCTGTTTTGTAATATGACTATGAAAATAAAGAAGTAACACTTAAATATGGATATATGTAAATATCTGCCTTCGTCAGTTTACATAATTCTCCCACGGAATTTTAGGTATTCGAAAATTCCGGTCGGATGGTTTTTCACGGGACGCATTTCCGGCGTTGTTGCACTAGTGAGCCACGGATGAGGAGACGCTGCTCTGTTATTGATTTAAGTAAAGTCTGAATGTCATTAAAACAGTTAGCTCCATCTTTTGCCACTTCTTCCACTCCCATCCTTGCACGCTACACCGCTACAACAAAGATGACAGGGAGAAGACGCTGCCAAAGGTGAGCCACGTAAATAAGGCTGCCCACAAAACAGCTTATCCTAAAGCGATGGTAAGAAAGCGGCTTGAAGATGATCTTTAAAACATAATATATGCAACATTTTGACCAAAGAACCACCATTACATGTTATGTAGACCACAAGGAAGTCTTTTCAATTTAGAAAAAAATCATAATATGACCCCTTTAATGCGCCTTATTATCCGGTGCGCCTTTTGTATGAAAATAGACCTGAATAGACCCGCTCATTGGCAGTGCGCCTTAGAATCCGGTGCGCCCTATGGTTCAGAAAATACGGTATATGTTTTGGGAGCACGGTTCCCGTGATCAAAGTACATATTTTTCCAGCCAAATTTTTGGTGCATCATTACTCAATAGTGGGAACATAATAAACTATATATAGCCATTCATACTGTAACTACCTGCTGGGGGTAATGTGTATTGTTCAAAATGTTTCAGTTTAATATGTTCCTCGAGAACCTGAACGCAGTAACATCCCATAATAGTCATCTGTCCCACTCAACTTTGTTACTTCCTCATTTAGTCAGTCGCTCCTCCTCAGTGAATGAAGGACAATCATATTTTCTCCTCAATGTGCTTTCTCTGGACACTCTTGCGGACATTCCAGCAGTGTTTATGCGTTCCTTTGACTGTAAGTTACCTTTGTCTGTAAACTTCATCATCATAAAACTTCATCAACATAAACATCTTGAGCATCGCAAACCTCTTCATCAACAAATATCTCCTTTAATAAAGAGTGACAAGAGAGAAGCTGACGTCGACTCATTGTATTGGCCGTCCTTGTGCCGTCCTTTTGAGGTCACAAGTTTGGAATGAAGACCAAAATCTCTTTTACATGTATGTTAGTGTGTTATAATGGTCATTTTTCCCATGGTCTGTGAACACCCCGTGTCAGAGGAAAATGAACAAGTGCTGTGTGTCTCGAAGTGAAGCATGGAGGCAGACGTGTGTGCACGGAGGAAATACTTGTTGGAACTGGGCCGTTGTCAGCATAAAATTGGCAATTAAAGATAAAAAGAGCATCAGACTTTGTTTGTTTTCTTCTGGATGCTACAAAACATTGTATCACTTTATTTTTTTGGTGCACCGCCACAATACATTAAGGACAAACCCAGAATGTAGTTAGCGTAGCGCTTTATTTTAAAGGCGTAAAAGTGTGTGATTAGTTTGAAAAATATGTCTTGACATATTTTGATGTCTTGATCGGCTGCAATGAAAAAAAGTCTCCTTTCGACATCCTGCCGACCGTCTTTCATTTCTGTTGAGCTTTTATGTCATCTTACATACTAAATCAGTCACAGTAACAATCTAAATTTTATGTTATTGTTTGAAGTATTTATTTCAAACCTGCACAGTACAACAACACACATTTTTTTTACATTTTGGCAGAGACATTTATGCAAGGCTTGAAAAGGGGTTGGATGAAGCAAATGCTTATAATATCCCAACCCCTCTCACTCATTCCACATTTAACATAAACAATATAATACAAAAACAATACCATACAAACAAAAACAAAAAAAGCTACTGTACACTAACAATACAATAGTACCACTGTTACTATGAGACAAGACAAGACACACACACACACACACACACACACACACACACACACACACACACACACACACACACACACACACACAAGCCCAAACACTCTCTGACCATACACCTCTTTCCCATCGCTCTGTGCTGAGGGCATCACTCTCTTTCCTCCTCGTACTTCTTCAGTACTTCTTTTTTAAACAGTCTTTTAAATGTAATCATGTTAGAACAGGTTTTTAACTCATCCCCTAAGTTGTTCCACAGAGTGACTCCACGCACTGAAATGCACATTGATTTTAAAGTTTTTCTAAATTTAGGCAAATATAATTTGTTGTTTCCTCTGAAACTGTAACTATGGTGAGCATCTCTATCCTGGAATAGGTTCTGTATATTGGATGGTAGAGAGTTTTGGGATGCCCTAAACATAATTTGAGCAGTTTTAAAGTTGATCACATCGTGCAGTTTAAGTTATAACAGCACGTTAATCGTAATCTGAACACGGAAGTGAAGAACTACCCACCTCTTTCGATGCGCGCAGCAGGTGTTTGCAGCAGAGATGTCATCTCTTCTCACGGCAAAAAATAGTCCTTTCTTGTCAGGAGATAAACTTGCCATGACTTTGAACTTGATATTTCCAGAAGGTAGCCTTTGCTTTGTCCATTTCTGCTCGCTTGTGGCTCATCAGTACCAAGTGAACTGCAGCCAAAGTCTCCCCGCTACGGTAAGGCACGAGGGTCAAAAAGGACAAAAATGTGTGCGGTTATTGATAGTTAACGTGTTAACTTTGTCAGCCCTAATGCACATAAGGACTGTCAAAATTAACGAGTTAACTCATGTGATTAATCAGAAAAATCATGAACACAGATTAGTCGTGCAATTTATTTTAAACGTGCAAACTCTTTTACCTTTTTAAAAATAAAAAAAGTTTTAAAAATAAAAAGTTACATTTTGTAATTCCATCCATCCATCCATTTTCTACCGCTTGTCCCCTTCGGGGTCCCAGCTGCACTCGGGCTGAAGTCAGGGTACACCCTGGACAAATCGCCACCTCATCACAGGGCCAACACAGATAGACAGACAACATTCACACTCACATTCACACACTAGGGCCAATTTAGTGTTGTCAATCAACCTATCCCCAGGTGCATGTCTTTGGAGGTGGGAAGAAGTTGGAGTCCCCGGAGAGAACCCACGCAGTCATGGGGATAACATGCAAACTCCACACAAAAATACAGCGAGCCCGGGAATCGAATCTAGGACCTTCTCGCTCTGAGGCTTGAGCACTAACCACTGTTGCACTGTGATGCCACATTTTGTAATTCTTCCTCTAAATTATGGTAAGAAATAAAAAATAAAAATCCCTTTCAGAACTATTTTTGTATTTTAAATAATGAAGTTTTTGCACGGGCCTTCTTAAATCCATGTTTCATTCATTTATTGATTTTCAAATGATTCTCTTTTCTGCTTGACCAGTTGATCCTGTCGATGCCGTGCTTTACTGTCAGCTACAATATGAAAGGAAGCTTATAACCCTGTCAAGTGTCTTCTCCTCACTTTGTTTAAGCACAACAAGGGAGTTATGTGACGCTGTCGAGTGTCAGCTCACATCATATCAGTCGAATTTAAACTGATGAGTTTGTCTGGACTGTGGACTTTCTCCTTTCTGCCTTTAAAAGTTGGACTTCTTACTCCTTTTCAGCAATGACATTTTATCATTTTATAGCTGCTGGGCGACTGATTAAAACAAATTCAATTGATTCATGTTGGTGTCTGCTGGTGTATTTTTAATGGTGTCCATTTTTTTTCATATAGGTGATTTATTATAATAATATATCTCCTATATAAAAAAAAATGGAGTTGCTTGCATCTGGATCCTTCCAAGCACACCATCACAACAGTTGAGCACCTCCCACAGTGCACCCTCAGTGTGTTAAAAGTAGCTTCTGTTGTCTAGATTGTGCTTCAAAATAGCCTATAAAAGATGGTGCATATTATATTTGTGTGCTGCATGTCAACAACGTGACTAAACGCCACAGGTAGGACCATAAGATGCCATAAATGTGGAGTGTTTCCATGGTGACAGCCAGTATACAAGCAACATCCTCATTTCAGTAGGGTGGTCTGCGCCGCTTCTGCAGTTGTACTTAGACTTAGACTTAGACAAACTTTAATGATCCACAAGGGAAATAGTTTCATACAGTAGCTCAGTTTCAAAGGATGGAAAGGGTAAGGCTGGAAAGGATAATGCAGCTATTAAGTAGACTAAAAATGTATCAGAGTAGCAATATAAAATATAACATATATGTAATATTTACATATTATATATACAGTATATAATATATACTGATATATTATATTATTATACTATATTATATTTGTATATAATATACACAATATATGTAATATTTACATATTATAAATACAGTATATAATATATACTGATATATTTTTATATTTTTATATAATACATACAATATATAACAAATCCCAATTACAATGTACAATATTACAGTATATGTAACAGCTGCAGCAAAACAAACTAACAAAACCAAAATGATCCACAACCCGCCCAATAATAGCACACACATACAGTATGTATAGTTTACAAGCACTACGTTGTTTGGATCTTAGTAGAGCAGACACGATATGTCTAATATTTTTAACTCTAGCAGTCCAAATATGTATAAACTGATGGAGAAATTCTCTCTCCATCGTCTGTCATCGCAGCGCAATTGCCTGCCTTTTCACAACCATTTGTGAGTAACTGTGCCAATTTGCACCGAGATTTCAAGTCTGCTAAATATAGACACAAAACAGTGGCTGCCAAACAGTTTCAGTCTTGATCAATCAAATTGCAAGTGCTAAATTTTTGTGGGAGTTCTGATAATCAGCATATATTCTGCATGTACAGCGCATTCTAAAAGTAATCCCAACGCTTTAATTTTTCCACATGTTGTTATATTACAGACTTTTTCCAAAATAGAATAAGTTCATTATTGTCCTCAAAATTCTACAGACTGTACCCCATAATGACAATGTAAAAAATGTTTTTTAAATTTGCAAATTTGTTTAAAATTTTTTTAAAAAAATGCCATGACAAAGGCTGTGAATACTTATTTATATACATCTGATTTTTGTGATTGTTTCAGTTTATTTTTAATACAAATGCCTTTAAAAAAAAAAAGGGCACATTTAGGAATGTCCGATAATATCGGACTGCCGATATTATTGGCCGATAAATGCTTTAAAATGTTATATCGGATATGATCGTTATCGGTTTCAAAATTATCGGTATCGGTTAAAAAAAGTAAAATTTATGACTTTTTAAAACGCCGCTGAGTACACGGACGTAGGGGGAAGTACAGAGCGCCAATAAACCTTAAAAGCACTGCCTTTGCGTGCCGGCCCAGTCACATCATACCTACGGCTTTTCACACACACAAGTGAATGCCAAGCATACTTGGTCAACAGCCATACAGGTCACACTGAGGGTGGCCGTATAAACAACTTTAACACTGTTACAAATATGCGCCACACTGTGAACCCACACCAAACAACCCCGCCCACCAATAATGCACTTTGTGACTTCAATATTAAACATGGCAGAGCCATGTTGGCATTTTTTTCCATAACTTGAGTTGATTTATTTTGGAAAACCTTGTTACATTGTTTAATGCATCCAGCGGGGCATCACAACAAAATTAGGCATAATGATGTATTAATTCCACGACTGTATATATCGGTATCGGTTGATATCGGTATCTGTAATTAATAGTTGGACAATATCGGAATATCGTATATCGACAAAAAAGCCATTATCGGACATATCTAGTCACAATGTCATTACAGGCTTTTATATGTAGAATTTTGAGGACAAAAATTAACTTATTCCATTTTGGAATAAGGCTGTAACATAGCAATATGTGGAAAAAGCTGTAAATACTTTACGGATACATGAAGACAGACACGCTAAATGGATTGCGCTGCTTTTTTTGTTTATTTAAGATAAGCATTCCACTCAAAATATACTAAAATTGATTCTATAAAAATACATTTAAATCAATATGATGAAAATTATACAAAAACGTAAACATTTTTATAAAACAAAATCCATCCATCCATCCATTTTCTACCGCTTATTCCCTTTGGGGTCGCGGGGGGCGCTGGAGCCTATCTCAGCTACAATCGGGCGGAAGGCGGGGTACACCCTGGACAAGTCGCCACCATAAACAAAATAATAAACAAAATAAATTATAGATAAAAAATCATACACCAACATACATATACATATACTACATACATATGCATATAAACATAATATTTCTAATACAATTAATACAACAAAAAATCATGAGAAAAACGTATGTATGTTTATATTATATCATACTATTTATACTTTTGTTAAATGTAAAATGAAATACTGATAGTGATAATAATTGTAGCCCTCACTTCGCACTGATTTCTAACTGTAACCATGGCAAATAATAGGCTCTCAGCCGCTGGTTGCCTCAACCTCCTGGTAGCGAAAGAAAGGAGTCAGCCCATCGAATCAGAGCGTAATTATCCTAATTATTATTATGCAGCATTTGAAATACCCTGACATGTTAGTCATGTCAAATACAGAAAAAAAGATAATAAAATCAAACACAAAAGCTCCGACACCAGAAGTGCCCACTGCTACAGAATCAGTCGCTCTTCCTTTTTGACCTTTGACCTCACACTTGCCGCCACTGAAAGCCTCTCTCTTCTTCCTTTTGTTTCTGATGAAAACACACAAGCGTCCACCACTCCCTTTTAATAACAGGCATGTTCTGGAATTGCAAGGCTGAGGTGAAGCTGGGGGGAAAAGGCAGTCTATTGAAGAGATGGGGACCTCGGGGGATAATCCATGTTTGGGCGGCATGTCAAGGGTCAGCTATACCACGCAGAGCACGAGGACGCCGGCGAGCGATTACTCTGATTAGCCATGCATTCTTACTTCAAATCTACATGTGTGAGCCTAAGCGAGCGGGATAAAGCTTTATGCAGGGGGAAGTGACCATGAATCCGGGATGCCCAGAGGAACTCATCAGCAGAGAAAAAAAATGTGTGTCCTCGTCTTCTGACCCCCGCAGATAGCTTTAAAAAAATTAACTTTTCTCAACTCAGTGAGGGCCGGAGAAGCTATCATACCCCCTCTTTAGGAGGCGCCTACATCAAAAGCTGTGTGTGAATCTCCACCATTAATTATTAATAATTTGCCACAAAGAGTGTCTCGGGGTCTCTGCATTCCTCTTAGAAGTGCAGCAGACATCCCTCCTGATGTGTGTGTGTGTGTGTGTGTGTGTGTGTGTGTGTGTGTGTGTGTGTGTGTGTGTGTGTGTGTGTGTGTGTGTGTGTGTGTGTGTGTGTGTGTGTGTGTGTGTTCATGCACGTGCCAATGCATGTGTGTGTTATTGCGAGTGGAGACATATTGTGCCCTACTAATGGTAGTTGCATCCAAGGTAGCCTTGCAACTACTACTCAGTGGCCTAGTGGTTAGAGTGTCCGCCCTGAGATCGGTAGGTCGTGAGTTCAAACCCCCGCCGAGTCATACCAAAGACCTGGCACTCAGCATCAAGGGTTAAATCACCAAAAATTATTCCCGGGCGCGGCCACCGCTGCTGCTCACTGCTCCCCTCACCTCCCAAGGGGTGATCAAGGGTGATGGGTCAAATGCAGAGAATAATTTCGCCACACCTAGTGTGTGTGTGACAATTATTGGTACTTCAACTTTAACATTTTAACACACACATGCAATTAGCACACTGGTCCAATGTAGGCTAAAACTGCCCTGGGTCTTAACTGGATGGCATACTTGCCAACCCTCCCGGATTTTCCTGGAGACTCCCGAAATTCAGCGCCTCTCCCGAAAACCTCCCGGGACAAATTTTCTCCCGAAAATCTCCCGAAATTCAGGCGGAGCTGGAGGCCACGCCCCCTCCAGCTCCATGCGGACCTGAGTGACGTGTTGACAGCCTGTTCACACGTCCGCTTTCCCACAATATAAACAGCTAATGATCGAGGGCGAGTTCTTGGTTTCTTATGTGGGTTTATTGTTAGGCAGTTTCATTAACGTCCTCCCAGCGCGGTAACAACACACAACAACAGCAGTCAAGTTTTCGTCTACCGTAAAGCAGTTCGTCTTTTAAACAGGACAATACTGCCATCTACTGTACATGCATATGTGACCCACCCATAATGTCTCACATTTTTGTGTTGATTTATTTATTTTATTTTGTGGTTTGAATTCGTTTTTGGAGCTGTCATTACACATTTATCAGTATTCACATTGGTCAGTAGGGGGCAGTAGGGCGTTTCTTCCCAATTGAATGCTATCACCTGCAAACTGGAAGTGTCTTGTCATTCTGATGAGAAATTCACTGAAAGTCAAGTATTTCTTATATATATATATATATCTTAACCCCCCGCCCCACCCCCGACCAAGATCCCCCACCCCCCACCCCCTCACCCCCCACTTCCCGAAATCGGAGGTCTCAAGGTTGGCAAGTATGCTGGATGCGGTCCTGATATTTTGCACATGTCTGTAAATAGGCCCTATTCCACCGCAGGAACTTCCTCCTGTGTTTCCACCAAAAACTACCCGGGTAGATTTAGTTCTTCGATAACCTTTCAGAGTTCCTCCGAGCTAAGTGGGACTTTTCCAAACCACCCGGAACCTCTTCGGGGGGCGGGCTGTGTTGTTGAATGATGATTGGTTGAACACAGTTGGGGGCGGTCCTAAAACGTCTTTTTCAAACACACGACCGCCTGTGGAATATACGCGGCGACTTATTTCTTGTGTATTTCTATGACAACAAACTTGACAACAGAGAGATTTTTTTTTTAAAAAAGGACCTTTCGAAAAAAATGTTTTACCAAATGTAGAAATGCTGACAAAATAAATACACAAAAATCCAATCCACTGCTATGGATGTCGCTATGTTACTTTTTTGCCTCCGATACGACACTGTCAAGTCAAAGTACCGAGCAGCACAAACACCACTGATTTGTAGAGCACACTCCAGGCCTGAAGGGGCAACAGTGAGAGCTGAGGACTGAACATCTCCACCTGCTTCCAACAGATTGGTTTGATTGAATTCACCTGTTCACCTGCTCAGAGCACATGCTCAAAATGTTTGAGCTTCAGTCAGTCACCCCTTTGACATGCTGCTAAGAGGAAGGAAGACAGCTCCTGTGTGGACTCAGAAGACGCAACTGGTGAGGAAACCAAGGGAGAGAAGATAATTGCCCTGGGGAGAACGTTTAAAGAAGATAATTTCACTGATGGTAGTGATGGGTTGATGAGGCGTCATGAAGCGTTTCGACACATTGCAAAATTGTATTGATACTGTGTCGATATTGTGTCACTAAATACTGACATCTGCTGGACATTAAAAATCCCTACAGGCAACCTATGGACCGACTCAACTGACACTGATTTTATGACCTAGTACAGTGGTTCTCAAATGGGGGTAAGCGTACCCCTGGGGGTACTTGAAGGTATGCCAAGGGGTACGTGAGATTTTTTTAAAATATTCTAAAAATAGCAACAATTCAAAAATCCTTTATAAATATATTTATTGAATAATACTTCAACAAAATATGAATGTAAGTTCATAAACTCAGTGAAGCACAAGCTCAGGTTTGTCACTAAAATGTCTGTCAAAAAGAACTGTGAAAAGAAATGCAACAATGCAATATTCAGTGTTGACAGCTAGATTTTTTTGTGGACATGTTCCATAAATATTGATGTTAAAGATTTTTTTTTTTGTGAAGAAATGTTTAGAATTAAGTTCATGAATCCAGATGGATCTCTAATACAATCCCCAAAGAGGGCACTTTAAGTTGATGATTACTTCTATGTGTAGAAATCTTTATTTATAATTGAATCACTTGTTTATTTTTCAACAAGTTTTTAGTTATTTGTATATCTTTTTTTCCAAATAGTTCAAGAAAGACCACTACAAATGAGCAATATTTTGCACTGTTATACAATTTAATAAATCAGAAACTGATGACATAGTGCTGTATTTTTTTTTCAACCAAAAATGCTTTGCTCTGATTAGGGGGTGCTTGAATTAAAAAAAATCACAGGGGGTACATTGCTGAAAAAAGGTTGAGAACCACTGACCTAGTATATACAATAATATAAACCAAGTCATTGTATTTCATTTAGGATTATTTCATAACTTCATTTAAATAAAAATATATTTTTTGTCTTTTTTAGATACAGTCAATAAATAATGTGAACATGTATCATAACATGGAAATCTAAGAGAACGTGTTGTGAATGAGGATGCTTGTGGACCTGGAAATTATTATTTATTTATTTTTACACATTTTTATTAAAAAAACAAAACAGTTTTTCCAACGTATTCAATTTTAGACGCTTTCTCTTCTTAGTTATTATTTCTCCGGCTGTAGAAAAGACCCGCTCACAGGGCACAGAGTCAGCGTCAGTGCGACACAGTTCGCGTATCGGTCACGTGACCAAAACAGCTCATGATCGGTCACGTGACTTTCTAAAAGCGGTACACGCACCGACACAGGGTTTCGCTCTATGAGCTCGTCGCATGCGCCGATGCATCGGTGTTGCCGGACCCATCACTAACTGATGGTCAAAATTGTTTTAGTTGACTGAAAGTAAATTTAAAAAGTTATCATTGATGTTTAAGTGTATTCTTATAATTAGGATGGATTGTTTAAATCTAATTTCATTCATATTGTTGGAAATGATCAAATGTATTCTTAAACCTAGGCCCTGTCAGTGGAAATGAATTTGTTTGGATTGATTTAAAGGAAAGCAAAGCATGTATTATGATGTATGTTTATGAAACACTGTGTTTTTTTTCTGTTTGGTCAAGGCTATCAACCTATCCTACTATTCTGCTATTCGACTATTCATTCTGTTAATCCATTCATTTACACCGATAACCCACTTTATTTTACTGCTTCAAATCAAACATCAATAAATCAGAAGGAAAAGGATTGAGTTGTCCCTTTGAGTCCTTCTTGAGTCCAACTGGCCCTTTCAAGTTTGGGCACGGCTGTGAAAAAACCTGGAGAACTTGGGGACGGCGTGGCGAAGTTGGTAGAGTGGCCGTGCCAGCAATCGGAGTGTTGCTGGTTACTGGGGTTCAATCCCCACCTTCTACCATCCTAGTCATGTCCGTTGTGTCCTTGGGCAAGACACTTCACCCCTTGCTCCTGATGGCTGCTGGTTAGCGCCTTGCATGGCAGCTCCCGCCATCAGTGTGTGAATGTGTGTGTGAATGTGGTAATACTGTCAAAGCGCTTTGAGTACCTTGAAGGTAGAAAAGCGCTATACAGGTGAACCGGTTCCGGTTCACCGTGCGTGACTGCTCGCTGACTGCTCGCTGTTTCGAAAAAGCTAAGTATCGTTCTATTTGTGTGCTTTTAAATTGTTCTGCAGCTTTCTTTATTACTTTCTCAACATATTTAGTAGTACTATTTAACTTGCAAATCACCCGATCTCTGTCTCTCCAGCCCTCCCGCAGCTAGCTAGCAGCTAGCTGCTAAGCTAACGAAGCTAGCGCGGAGAAAGGCGTCGCCGGGCGCCGGTCAGAAGGAGTCTACTCCTGCACACCGTGACCAGGACTTCTCGGAAGACAGCAGGAACTTCACTCGGTGACAGAAAACACCGTGAGTATGGCTTCCTGCGCGTCTTGCACCTTACTCACGGAGAGGCTGGCTCTGCTAGAGGGCCGTGTCCGCCAGTTAGAGCAGAGTAATCTCGTAACTTTAGATGTTGCGGACACATCTGCTAGCGTTAGCTGTAGCGAGCTAACTAGCCCAGCATGTAGTAGTCCTAAGCGGCCTACAAGCTACGGTGTACCGGTTGAGACGCATAATAGATTTAGCTCTTTAGCTAGTCCTACACCCCAGTCTACCGGGCACCACACCTTAGTCATAGGGGACTCCATCACCCGAAACATAAAGCTTAGCAAACCAGCCACAATTAAGTGCATCCCGGGGGCCCGAGCACCTGACATAGAGGCTAATCTTAGGGAGCTAACTCGCAACAGGCCTAGTAAACACGTACGACAGGCTAATCGCACCACTAGTTATGCGAATATAGTTGTACACGTTGGCTCCAATGACACTAGAATGAGACAGTCAGAGATTACAAAGAGAAACATAGCCAGGACTTGTGATCTCGCTAGAAAGATGTCCAGGCATCGAGTAATTGTCTCTGGCCCCCTGCCTGCGAGAGGCAATGATGAGAGATATAGCAGATTAGTCTCGCTTAACAAGTGGCTGGCTAGCTTCTGTAGACAACAGGGACTAACGTTTATTGATAATTGGCCCTCTTTCTGGGGCAAACCAGGCTTGCTGATGAGGGACGGCCTTCACCCTAACCAGGAAGGCGCCATCATCCTGTCTAAGAATATAGACTACTGTTTAAGTCACATTTGACTAACTACACTAGAGCAAGCCCGGTCACAGGCAATTACAGAGCCTGCTAGTCCGGGTGAGGAGTCAGTTAAGCTAGAACTAGCCAGCGCCAGGCTGGATAATTCCTGTACGCATAGCAATTTTCTTAGAATAACACACAACTCACATAATGTGTTTTCTGTTGTGAATGTGTCCGGGGTAGATATGCATTCTACTGAGGTGGCAAATCATGATGCGTTTAGTCGATCGCAGCATCAAGCAAACAATCTGAAAATTCCCGTCGTATCAATTCCTAGATATGGTCGAAACTATTTAAAGTGCACTACGTATAATAAACGCAACATTATTAATATTTCTACTACGGATAATTTAAACAAAAACTCGTCAAAACAGCCCAATACTTATAATATGGGCTTTTTAAACATAAGATCATTGTCTCCCAAAACGTTATTAGTTAATGAGGTCATTAGAGACAACAATCTTAACGTCATTGGTCTTAGCGAAACCTGGCTCAAACCAGACGAATTTTTTGCGCTAAATGAGGCATCTCCTCCTAACTATACGAATGCGCATATTGCCCGTCCCCTTAAAAGGGGTGGGGGGGTCGCATTAATATACAATGAAAACTTTAACCTTACCCCTAACCTAAATAATAAATACAAATCGTTTGAGGTGCTTACTATGAGGTCTGTCGCACCGCTGCCTCTCGATATGGCTGTTATCTACCGCCCCCCAGGGCCCTACTCGGACTTTATTAATGAATTCTCAGAGTTCGTTGCTGATCTAGTGACGCACGCAGACAATATAATCATAATGGGGGACTTTAATATCCATATGAATACCCCATCGGACCCTCAGTGCGTGGCGCTCCAGACTATAATTGATAGCTGTGGTCTTACACAAATAATAAATGAACCTACGCATCGCAACGGCAATACGATAGATCTAGTGCTGGTCAGGGGTGTCACCACCTCCAAAGTTATGGTACTCCCGTATACTAAAGTAATGTCCGATCATTACCTTATAAAATTCGAAGTTCTGACTCATTGTCAACAAACTAATAATAATAATAACTGCTATAGCAGCCGCAACATTAATGCCGCCACAACGATGACTCTTGCTGACCTACTGCCTTCGGTAATGGCACCATTCCCAAATTATGTCGGCTCTATTGATAACCTCACTAACAACTTTGACAATGCCCTGCGCAAAACCATTGATAGTATAGCACCGCTAAAACAAAAAAGGGCCCCTAAAAGGCGCACCCCATGGTTTACAGAGGAAACCAGAGCTCATAAATTATCATGTAGAAAGTTGGAACGCAAATGGCGCGCGACCAAGCTTGAGGTTTTCCATCAAGCATGGAGTGATAGTTTAATATCGTATAAACGCATGCTTACCTTAGCTAAAGCTAAATATTACTCAAATCTCATCCGCCTCAACAAAAACGACCCTAAATTTTTGTTTAGTACAGTAGCATCGCTAACCCAACAAGGGACTCCTCCCAATAGCTCCACCCACTCGGCAGATGACTTTATGAATTTCTTTAATAAGAAAATTGAACTCATTAAAAAGGAGATTAAAGACAACGCATCCCAGCTACAACTGGGTTCTATGAACACAGATACAACTGTATCTACGACGGATACTGCAATACAAAATAGTCTCTCTCTTTTTGATGAAATAACATTAGAGGAACTATTACAGCGTGTACGTGGGATAAAACAAACAACATGTTTACTTGACCCACTTCCTGGGAAACTTATCAAGGAGCTTTTTGTATTATTAGGTCCATCAGTGCTAAATATTATAAACTTATCACTTTCCTCTGGCACTGTTCCCCTAGCATTCAAGAAAGCGGTTATTCATCCTCTGCTCAAAAGACCTAACCTTGATCCTGACCTCATGGTAAACTACCGACCGGTGTCCCACCTTCCCTTTATTTCGAAAATCCTCGAAAAAATTGTCGCACAGCAGCTAAATGAACACTTAGTGTCTAACAATCTCTGTGAACCTTTTCAATCCGGTTTCAGGGCAAATCACTCTACGGAGACAGCCCTCGCAAAAATGACTAATGATCTACTGCTGACGATGGATTCTGATGCGTCATCTATGTTGCTGCTTCTTGATCTTAGCGCTGCTTTCGATACCGTCGATCATAATATTTTATTAGAGCATATCAAAACACGTATTGGTATGTCAGACTTAGCCTTGTCGTGGTTTAACTCTTATCTTACTGACAGGATGCAATGCGTCTCCCATAATAATGTGACCTCTGACTATGTTAAGGTAACGTGCGGAGTTCCTCAGGGTTCGGTTCTTGGCCCTGCACTCTTTAGTATTTACATGCTGCCGCTAGGCGACATCATACGCAAATACGGTGTTAGCTTTCATTGCTATGCTGATGACACCCAACTCTACATGCCCCTAAGGCTGACCAACACGCCGGATTGTAGTCAGCTGGAGGCGTGTCTTAATGAAATTAAACATTGGATGTCCGCTAACTTCTTGCAACTCAACGCCAAGAAAACGGAAATGCTGATTATCGGTCCTGCTAAACACCGACATTTATTTAATAATACCACCTTAACATTTGACAACCAAACAATTACACAAGGCGAATCAGTAAAGAATCTGGGTATTATCTTCGACCCAACTCTCTCGTTTGAATCACACATTAAGAGTGTTACTAAAACGGCCTTCTTTCATCTCCGTAATATCGCTAAAATTCGTTCTATTTTATCCACTAGCGACGCTGAGATCATTATTCATGCGTTCGTTACGTCTCGTCTCGACTACTGTAACGTATTATTTTCGGGTCTCCCTATGTCTAGCATTAAAAAATTACAGTTGGTACAAAATGCGGCTGCTAGACTTTTGACAAGAACAAGAAAGTTTGATCATATTACGCCTATACTGGCTCACCTGCACTGGCTTCCTGTGCACTTAAGAAGTGACTTTAAGGTTTTACTACTTACGTATAAAATACTACACGGTCTAGCTCCGTCCTATCTTGTCGATTGTATTGTACCATATGTCCCGGCAAGAAATCTGCGTTCAAAGAACTCCGGCTTATTAGTGATTCCCAGAGCCCAAAAAAAGTCTGCGGGCTATAGAGCGTTTTCTATTCGGGCTCCAGTACTATGGAATGCCCTCCCGGTAACAATTAGAGATGCTACCTCAGTAGAAGCATTTAAGTCCCATCTTAAAACTCATTTGTATACTCTAGCCTTTAAATAGCCCCCCTGTTGGACCAGTTGATCTGCCGTTTCTTTTCTTTTCTCCTCTGCTCCCCTTTTCCTTGAGGGGGGGGGGGGCACAGGTCCGGTGGCCATGGATGAAGTGCTGGCTGTCCAGAGTCGGGACCCGGGGTGGACCGCTCGCCTGTGCATCGGCTGGGAACATCTCTACGCTGCTGACCCGTCTCCGCTCGGGATGGTGTCCTGCTGGCCCCACTATGGACTGGACTCTTACTATTATGTTGGATCCACTATGGACTGGACTCTCACAATATTATGTCAGACCCACTCGACATCCATTGCTTTCGGTCTCCCCTAGAGGGGGGGGGTTACCCACATATGCGGTCCTCTCCAAGGTTTCTCATAGTCATTCACATCGACGTCCCACTGGGGTGAGTTTTTCCTTGCCCGTATGTGGGCTTTGTACCGAGGATGTCGTTGTGGCTTGTGCAGCCCTTTGAGACACTTGTGATTTAGGGCTATATAAATAAAGATTGATTGATTGATTGATTGACAAGTATAACCCATTTATTATTTATTGATTTAACTTGACAGATACCAATATTGGAACTTTGAGTGTTGGCCGATACCGATATTTATTTTAAGACGATAGCAGCAGGAATCATCGTACATACTGTATTTTTACTACTTTGTAGTCTGGAATATTAGCAAATGTTACTCAACAAACAATAGTAGGCATGAAAACAGTAACTTTATGATACTGTATATTTATGCCTTTGAAAAGTGTTTATTTGTGTTTTGGTCACAATAGTTAATTAACCTATGACAGTAAATTGAATGATGAGGACATGTTTGTTATTGGAGAATTTCTAATACGCTTCTGTCTTGCAGACTTAGTATCTGTAGGTAATATGCAACTATAATGATTCGATACTTGTTTATATTGTCGTGTTTTAGACAGCAATATGGTTCAATTAAGGACACTTAGGGCCTGATCTACTTAAGGCAGTGGTGTGCCGTCAGGGCCAACAAGGCCTTCTCTGCTGGCATATCAACCAGAAATCATGATCATAATTAAAGATACAATTATTTTTTAATTTACTTTCCCTAAATATCTAAAAGTATTCATATTCTCTTCATGTCATATTATGCTCCTTTCAGCGCTGTTTTTAGTTTTAGTTTAGACTAGGGATGTCCGATAATGGGTTTTTGCCGATATCCGATATTCCGATATTGTCCAACTCTTTAATTAACGATACCGATATCAACCGATATATACAGTCGTGGAATTAACATATTATTATGCCTAATTTGGACAACCAGGTATGGTGAAGATAAGGTCCTTTTTAAAAAAAAATTATATAATAGGATAAGATAAATAAATTAAAAACATTTTCTTGAATAAAAAAGTAAAACAATATAAAAACAGTTACATAGAAACTAGTAATTAATGAAAATTAGTCAAATTAACTGTTAAAGGTTAGTACTATTAGTGGACCAGCAGCACGCACAATCATGTGTGCTTACGGACTGTATCCCTTGCAGACTGTATTGATATACATTGATATATAATGTAGGAACCAGAATATTAATAACAGAAAGAAACAACCCTTTTGTGTGAATGAGTGGGGGAGGGTTTTTTTTTGGGTTGGTGTACAATTGTAAGTGTATCTTGTGTTTATGCTGATTTAATAAAAATAAAAAAAAAAATAAAAAAAATAAAAATAAAAATAATAAAAACGATACCGATATTTCCCGATATTACATTTTAAAGCATTTATCGGCCGATAATATCGGTAGGCCGATATTATCGGACATCTCTAGTTTAGACTTCATCAAAGGACTCCACAGACCCATCCCGCCATGCCCTCTCCATCCGAGAGGAGGATGTGCGCCGGCAGTTCTTGAAGCTGAACACGCGGAAGGCCCCCGGGCCGGATGGTGTCTCTCCCTCCCCCCTGAGACACTGTGCGGATCAGCTGGCTCCTGACTTCACTGACATTTCTAACACCACTCTGGAGCTATGCCGCGTGCCGTCCTGCTTCAAGACTTCCACTCGTCCCTGTCCCCAAGAAAGCACGGATCACAGGACTTAACGACTACAGGCCAGTGGCGCTGACGTCTGTGGTCATGAAGTCTTTTGAGCGCTTAGTCCTGCCCCACCTCAAGGACATCACCGCCCCTTCCTGGACCCACTGCAGTTCGCCTACAGAGCCAACAGGTCTGTGCATGATGCAGTGAACCTAGCCCTCCACTTCATCCTGGAGCATCTGGACTCCCCAGTAACCTACACCAGGATCCTGTTTGTGGACTTCAGCTCTGCCCTCAACACCATCCTCCCTGGACTGCTACAAGACTGCTACCAGCTCAGCGTGCCCGACTCCCTCTGCAGTTGGATCAACGACTTCCTGACGGACTAAAGACAGCACGTGCTGCTGGGGAAGATTGTCTCGGACAGTCGAACCACGAACACTGGTACTCCTCAGGGCTGTGTACTTTCCCCCTGGCTCTTCTCCCTGTACACAAACTGCTGCACCTCCAGTCACCATTCCATAAAGCTGCTCAAGTTTGCGAACGACACCACCCTCATCGGGCTCATCTCGGATGGCGATGAGTTCGCCTACAGGACAGAGGTGGACCGGCTGGCGTCCTGGTGCAGCCTCAACAACCTGGAGCTGAATGCCCAGAAGACAGTGGAGATGATCATGGACTTCAGCCCCACCATCCCCTCTCACCCTGATTGACTCCCCCACCCCCGTCTCTATCGTGGACTCCTTCAGTTTCCTGGGCACCACCATCACCCAGGACCTCAAGTGGGAGCCAACCATCAGCTCCCTCAAAAAGAAAGCCCAGCAGAGGATGTACTTCCTGCGGCAGCTGAGGAAACTTAAGCTGCCGACCGAGATGCTGGTGCAGTTCTACTCAGCCATCATCGAGTCCATCCTCACCTCCTCCATCACCGTGGGTTTACCCGGCGCCACAGTCCGGGACAAGCATCGACTGAAGCGCATCGTACGTGCTGCTGAGAATGTTATTGGCTGCAGGCTCCCATCCCTCCAGAACCTGTTCTCCTCCAGGACCAGGAGGCGTGTAGGTCAGATCACTGCTGACTTTTCTCACCCTGGACATAAACTATTCTACCCTCTCCCCTCAGACAGGAGACTACGGTCCATCCAGACCCACACCTCCCGCCACCTGAACAGTTTTTACCCCTCGGCCATCAGACACATGAACAATAACAAGATCTGATAGCTCAGTTACAGCTCCTTTTATAACCTATTCTGTGTTATATGTGTTTTATTTTGCACGATTGTACCAGGAACAATTCCTAGTTTGTGAACCCGTTCTCGAACAATGGCAATAAAAACTATTCTGATTCTGATTCTGATTTACATTGTATCCAATCAGAATTCGGCTAGCTTATATTGCCATGCTGTACGAAATCTGCCAGAGGCCTTCAGAATCAACAATGCGGGCGTCCGTGCACTGTAAAAGATCGGGGACATAGTGACAGACAGTTGCGATAGCCAATCAGATCACGAGTTGTTGTCAGTAAGGCCTTCTAGATGGTCTCACGTTGAACGTGACTTTTACGCGTCCTGTGATTGGATACTCATCGGGACCGTTAGTGGATAAATTAGAGAACACATAGAGTTAAGAGACAGTTGCGATAGCCAATCAGATCACAAGTTGTTGACACTAAAAGTTGTAAACTCTTGTTGTTAAAGCAGTGGTTCTTAACCTTGTTGGAGGTACCGAACCCCACCAGTTTCATATGCGCATTCACCGAACCCTTCTTTAGTGAAAAATAAAATGTTGTATTTTTTCAAATTTAAGACAAAGTCATATGTTTTTGGTAACACTTTAGTATGGGGAACATATTCTAAGTAACAAAGACTTAATTTAAAGTTATTTGGTTAGGGTTAGTGTTAGAGGGTTAGGGCCAGGGTTAGAGGGTTAGGGTTATAATAAGGCCATGCCGAATAAGGCATTAATAAGTACTTAATGACTAGTTAAGAGCCTATATGTTACTAATTTGCATGTTAATTAGCAACTAATTAATGGTGAATATGTTCCCCATACTAAAGTGTTACCATGTTTTATTACTGGTGCACAAAATGAACCGTGCATGAACATCACCTTGTTCAAACAACAAAACTAACACAGTGTATAAACTCACAACAAATTACACACCTGCAAATCAGTGTGACTTCTGCTGTTGCCGTATCTGTAATACACCGATAGGGAGAAGTTTTTATTTACACGATGAGTCGGGTGTGTCTTGACCTCCGCCGAACCCCTGAGCCCGACTCACCGAACCCCTAGGGTTCGATCGAACCCAGGTTAAGAACCACTGTGTTAAAGTGTGTCATGCTTGTCATTTAATTAACATTGTTAAATGTGTATTTGTCGCCATCATGTGGTCAGGGCAGTTAACATGTCTTTGGGAAGTGTGCACTTTGAATCAAACTTTGTTGACCGGAAGTTGCATAAACCAAGCAGAGAAATTTACGGTATATGTTTTAATTGCTGATGGGTTTTAATTGATTTTTAAATGCGCCAGAAAATAACCAGTTTTGTATACTATTGATGTGTTTAAATGCCCAGTCGGGTGTAAATGTGTTCCTGTATAGTATTTCTCCAGCTATGGTCATGTGGTGACATCAATTATGGTACTGACCCCGAAAGGGACAAGCGGTAGAAAGAGGATGGATGGAGAGGTAATCATTGAAGTCGGAGATCACTGAAGGCATAGGTGGGAAACGCACGGCCCGCCACTGACTTCTTGTGTACTAAAACATTTGCAAACCTGACAGCGAACACAAGCTGATCTACTAAACTAGCGCAAAGAGCAGGGCCGGCCCGTGGCATAGGCCGTATAGGCAAATGCTAAGGGCGCCGTCCATCAGGGGGCGCCACGCCAGTGCCACAAATGTTGGAGAAAAAAAAAGAAAAAAGAAAAAGTTTGTACTATTATTTCTAAATACAAAAAATAATCCCACGTTAATTAAAATGCAAAGTAAAGCCTATTTAATAGAAATATTATTTGTTACAACATTACGCCCCCTCCCCCCCCCCCCCCCCCCCCCCTCTCCCCCCGCACGGTGCGCCCCCTCCCTTCCCGTATCATGACTCTTTTTGGACGTCACCACATCAAAAAATCATCACAAGATGTCAAAACGGCCAAAACTGTCAGGTGCCCAGGGAAGAAAAAAGAGAAAAGAAGAGGAGGAGAAACGAGAAAAGACAGAGGTAGCAGGTAGGTGAGCCGAACATGAAATTATTTGTCTGTTACAGAATGTGATAGTACCCGGCTTTTTAGCATTAAGCTAATGTCACATGATTCGGCAATTGCTAATCAATAAATAGCTAGTTCTGTTTTAACGTCGGGTTAATATTGTGGAGGGGGCTAAATTGTTATGGAAAATAATAATGTAACGTTAGGTAATTACCAGAGGTGGGACCAAGTCATTGCTTTGCAAGTCACAAGTAAGTCTCAAGTCTTTGCCCTCAAGTCCGAGTCAAGTCCCGAGTCAAGACAGAGCAAGTCCGAGTCAAGTCCAAAGTCAAGACTGGAAAGTCTCAAGTCAAGTCCCAAGTCCTGCATTTTGAGTTTCGAGTCCTTTCAAGTCGTTTAACCACAGACTAATATATTTACACAGATTGTGTATGCTTTTAAAATGCTGTATTTATTTATTAAAACAAGTGCATTTGAAATTGCAGGGAAAAAGATAGTGCTGACATTGCACTTCAAAATAGCACTATTAACCAGTCATTTTAAACATGTAACTCATTCCTTTACAGAATAAACACATTTGAAAAAAACAAGTGCAACTGTACTTATTTGCACAAAAGTGTTAACATTGTATTTCAATGGCATATTGCATTGTAACTAGTTCCACAGCAGTTTCTATCCTGTTCTTACCTTATCTCATTGATCTCATCTCATACTGTATGTGTGTTTATGTGTGCGTACACATGAAAAACATAACAAATATATGAACATAACAATGAACAGAGTTGTACTTTTTAGATGTCAGGACCCTATGCAATATATACACATATTCTTAATATAGTATACATTTTAACTGACCTTTATTTGACTATGTTTGTCTTTTTGTAGGTGGCTAAAATACGCGGTGCTGCTGACCACCGTCTAACCTTACGTTACTGTGTGTGATACATTGACTAACGTAATGTTACTGTGTGTGATACATTGACTAACGTAATGTTACTGTGTGTGATACATTGACTAACGTTACGTTACTGTGTGTGATACATTGACTAACGTTATGTTACTGTGTGTGATACATTGTCTAACGTAACGTTATGTGTAGGTACCTCATGCAACCCTGCTTAAAAAAAAATCACTTGACAAAAAGTATGAATAAGGTAGCAAACTGCAGTGGACGCAACAGATTGCCGTGTTTGCAATGACGTTGTAACCATAGACATCTTATAAGTAGACGCAGGTTGCTGTGACGTGAGCAATTTGGCCGCCATCTTGAAGTGGTGATGAGGAGCCGGCGAGCAGCCTAAACTGACAGTTGACAGGTAGAAAACAAAGATGCCGGGCTGGTGTTCAGCGTTTTCCTGCTCAAATGAGCGGACTGTTGAAAATAGGAATCGGGGGATTACTTTTCACAAGTAAGATTTAACATTAACGTACTATTGGTTGTATCTTATGAAAATAATATTACCACAGAGTTGAGAAGGATCAAAGATCTTCAATATTTGTATGTGAAAATCACAAATAAATCTTCTGGGGGAGGATGACGCCCCTACAGGGGTTTGGTTTACAAACTTTCAGCCCCACCTAAAACAAAATTCACCAGCCGCCACTGATTATGATGCATTCTCATTTTAGGCAAAGTATAAGACAATACTTTCTTAACAGTATAATTGTAACCAGGAATAAGTCTTCAAGTAACATTATTCAAATACTAACATTGTTGGGTAAAACAGAATTTGGTTTTATTCTGAATCCAGTGAAACAGATTGGTGGTTTTAGCTGATATGAGGACTTTCAGGTGTTTATATATGTTTATGTTTAAGTATTTGGCAGACGCTTTTATCCAAAGCGACTTACATAAAATAATACATATAAAACAATCACTGCAAACATTATCATTTAAGGGAAGAATGTAATAGAAAATATCAATACAAAGTGTCAAGACAGAATAAACTCTCTGCTGCTGCAGCAACAGAGAAACAGTCTATAGGTCCCTAAGATATATAGATATCTAATGTATTCATACATTGTTTATGTAGGATATACGCATGTATATATAACCTAATCATATTGTTTCTTCAACTTAAAAATAGTTTACCGTTTTTTCCCCTTCTCTAGGATTATAATCCCAGTTTTGATCTCGGACGTCTGGTCACTTATAGCATATAAGAATATTATAATACTGTTAAGCAAACTATGAATACTAAAACACGCCAAAACATGTGTCTGTTATCATAGCTACACGTATGACAAAAAAGGGGGGTGAAAATCAGTGGTATTCAGTGAGGTAAAATGAATTAAATGCGCTGACAGTTCATTGCTCCTGCCAAATTAATTGCACTGAGTGGAGCGGATCACCACTCCAAGATGGCGGCCCCGCGCCTCGTCTGCGCCAGTAGGCAGTAGCGCTCCATGCTGCGTCTACTTATAAGATGTCTATGGTTATAACGTTAGCAGTGAGTTTGCAGCCTCACTGATTTAACTACACAGCAAATACAAGTCACGTAACTTAGCCAATAAACGTTATCTTACATTCAAAACTTACCCTTCTTTGTGCACCTTCAAATGTTGAACGTTGTTGCGTCTCCGTCTGTAATATTCGAACTGCGTGATTTCCATACGGCAATTCGGTTTTGTTGACCAAGTCGTAGTTTTTATACCCGAACGAAACCAAGTTTGGCATAATTGTTGCGTTGTTTGACAACTTGTTCGGTGGTTGTACTGCAATTTGATTGGATGAATGCTGCGTGATGAAAAGAACGTAGATCTAATTTGATTGGCTGTTGTACTGACAGCACACCAGCTGATAGGAACAACACGCTGAGAGACACAGACGAAGAAAATGAAAAATACGGAGCGCTCCCAAATAACTTTTTAAGCGTTGGATTTTGGGGAAAGTAGCAAGTCATGTCAAGTCATGTCAAGTCAAAAGGCTCAAGTCCAAGTGAAGTCACAAGTCATTGATGTTAAAGTCTAAGTCGAGTTGCAAGTCTCTTTACATTTTGTCAAGTCGAGTCTAAAGTCATCAAATTCATGACTCGAGTCTGACTCGAGTCCAAGTCATGTGACTCGAGTCCACACCTCTGGTAATTACAGTACTCCCACCTTACATTTTTCAGGGACATTTGTATTAGATCTTTTAAGCAGCTGTTTTTTGTTTACATTGTTTTTGCCTTCTGGTTAGCTATGTTTGCCCTGCAGGTAATAGTCACTTTTCCACCCCTTTATATATTAGGTATAGTTGTAAGTAAAAAAAAAAAAGGTCAAAGACAAAGCTATTCGGTTTCTTGTGAGTATATACACTTCACTGCCGATGTGGGGGGGCGCCACCTAAAATCTTGCCTAGGGCGCCAGATTGGTTAGGGCCGGGCCTGGCAAAGAGGATCGTGACAAATCCATTTAGCGTGTCTGTTCATGATTATTTTTACATATTTGTTTTATTCGGTTTCATGTATGCAATGTTCTTTACTTATTGTGCTTTTTCTTTATTATTATGTTTAATCTTTTACCTTTCTGTTTTAATCTGCACAGCACTTTGGACAGTATATTTTAAATTTTTCTATATAAATAAATCAACCTTCATCAACCTTGATATGCAAAATACATATTGATCATCAGAACGCCCACAATAATAGAGGAGAAGATGCTAAGGTTGTTATTCAGCTTGGCAATTTGGTTTATCAAGACTAAAACTGTTCTGCATGTGCTCTTTTGCATCTTTATTTAGCACGTCTGCACGCAAACTGGCACGGTTATGCACGCAGCTGTGAGGAAAAGAAGGGATCTCGCTGCCAAGACTGCTGGACAGATTGGGAATCCTTGGTCCTGTGTATGCGTGTCAACATATTTGAACCATCAGAAATAAAAAAAATGTTAGACATATCGTCTATTCAGCAATATCATTTCATATTTTTATAGCTACTGAATGACACAAGGGGCTGATTAAAATCAATTCAATTGATGTGTTTTGGTGCTTGCTGCCGTTTTTTTTTTGTTTTTTGTTTTTTAATGCCGGTCGATTTTTCATTTAAAAAAATATATTATATTTTCTATAGGATAAATCGCTTTGCAATATGTGTTTTCTTGCGCTTGGATCATTCCAGACTCATCAATGCGCTGCAGTGTTGTGATGGTCTCATGCCTCCCTGCAGAGCGTGCCGCCAGCGTGCTAGTAATAATTTCTGATTCAATATTGCAGAAAAAATGTTAAAGAATATAGAAGTGTGCTGCTTGTTCAACAACATTTCACACAGGTTGGAGAGCATAATACAATGATTGTCGTGGGAAATTAGTGTTTCCATGGACACAAAATGCCAGTAATACACACCCAATCTTCATTTAAATAGGGCTGCCTGCACCACTTTGGGGACTTGTCATCAATTGGACAACTCATTGTTCAACAAGCCCACTAATAGCACACAGAAATATCGACACGAACGATACCAAGTATAGAATCAGTATATGGTCGATACGACAGCGGTTAGATCAATATTTTGTGTTGTCAGAAAATCATGTGTAGTTTTTTTGTTAATGATTACAAACTCAGGAAATAAGTCCCTCGACACAGGAGGGCTTTAAGGCAAAAACCACACAATTCAAATCCGAGTCAATAGCAAAATAATTTTAATATTTAGACTAACTGATATTGTATTGCGATCTTGGGTTTTTGTTTGATTATAATTGTGATTAAAAATTGTATCATTCAATGATTTTGAAAATGTAAGTATCAGTATAAACACTGGTATGACCAATACTGGCCTTGTAAATACTTGGTATTGGGTCGATAGCAAATGTGTGGTATCGCCCAAAACTAATGTTAAGTATCCAAAGAACAGAAGAATAAATGATTATTACAATTTAACAGAAGTGTAGATAGAACCATGTTACAACAGAAATTGTCTAGATATTAACAGTAAATTAGCAAGTAGATTATGAATAGTTTCTGAAAAATACAACTGGAAAAGATGCAATATGTCATCGGGGACCTCACAATTCGATTATGATTACGATGCAGGAGCTACGATTCCATTGAAAATCGATTATTGTTGCATCATTATTGTATGTACAGTACAGGCCAAAAGTTTAGACACACTTTCTCATTCAATGGGTTTTCTTTATTTTCATGACTATTTACATTGTAGATTGTCACTGAAGGCATCAAAACTATGAATGAACACATGTGGAGTTATGTACTTAACAAAAAACAGTGAAATTACTGAAAACATGTTTTATATTCCAGGGAGCAGGTGGGTGAAGTGTCTTGCCCAAGGACACAACAGCAGTGACTAGGATGGCAGAAGCGGGTATTGATCCCAGAACCCTCAAGTTGCTGGCACGGCTGCTCTACCAACCGAGCTACGCCGCCCAGCTATGTCGTATATTAAGTTTAAAATAACCACACACATGCCTATTATAAGGTGCACTTAATGTCCTGTTATTAAATAAGTTTAAAAAACATGAGATTAAAGGCCTACTGAAATGCGATTTTCTTATTTAAACGGGGATAGCAGGTCCAATCTATGTGTCATACTTGATCATTTCGCGATATTGCCATATTTTTGCTGAAAGGATTTAGTAGAGAAAATCGACGATAAAGTTTGCAACTTTTGGTCGCTGATAAAAAAGCCTTGCCTGTACCGGAAGTAGCAGACGATATGCGCGTGACGTCACAGGTTGTGGAGCTCCTCACATCTGCACATTGTTTACAATCATGGCCACCAGCAGCGAGAGCGATTCGGACCGAGAAAGCAACGATTCCCCCATTAATTTGAGCGAGGATGAAAGATTTGTGGATGAGGAAAGTGAGAGTGAAGGACTAGAGGGCAGTGGGAGCGATTCAGATAGGGAAGATGCTGTGAGAAGTGGGTGGGACCTGATATTCAGCTGGGAATGACTAAAACAGTAAATAAACACAAGACATATATATACTCTATTAGCCACAACACAACCAGGCTTATATGTCACAAATTAATCCCGCATAACAAACACCTCCCCCCTCCCGTCCATATAACCCGCCAATACAACTCAAACACCTGCACAACACACTCAATCCCACAGCCCAAAGTACCGTTCACCTCCCCAAAGTTCATACAGCACATATATTTCCCCAAAGTCCCCAAAGTTACGTACGTGACATGCACATAGCGGCAGGCACGTACGAGCAAGCGATCAAATGTTTGGAAGCCGCAGCTGCATGCGTACTCACGGTACCGCGTCTGCGCATCCAACTCAAGGTCCTCCTGGTAAGAGTCTCTGTTGTCCCAGTTCTCCACAGGCCAATGGTAAAGCTTGACTGTCATCTTCCGGGAATGTAAACAATGAAACACCGGCTGTGTTGTCCGGCACAACAGTCAGGGGGTGCATTCTACGGCGGGGGTGCGTTATCCGGCACAACACCTGCCGCAATACACCGCTTCCCACCTACAGCTTTCTTCTTTGCTGTCTCCATTGTTCATTGAACAAATTGCAAAAGATTCACCAACACAGATGTCCAGAACACTGTGGAATTTTGCGATGAAAACAGACGACTTAATAGCTGGCCACCATGCTGTCCCAAAATGTCCTCCACAATCCGTGACGTCACGCGCTGACGTCATCATACCGAGACGTTTTCAGCAGGATATTTCGCGCAAAATTTAAAATTGCTCTTTAGTAAGCTAACCCGGCCGTATTGGCATGTGTTGCAATGTTAAGATTTCATCATTGATATATAAACTATCAGACTGCGTGGTCGGTAATAGTGGGTTTCAGTAGGCCTTTAAGTCGCTCATTTGTCATGAGAAACCAAAAATGTAAAAAAAAATATACAAACGTGAATGTTTTTAACATATCTGTATTTGTGTGTCCTTAGTCTGGACTATAAGGCCATGGTTTTGATTGCTCTGAAGAGAAAAAAATCAACCTCTTCTAATAAAACAAAATGACACGTTATTAAATTTGATAAAGTATACAAACAATTAAGACGTCGCTTGGTTATATAGGAGATAGCTGCAACTCATGTGAAAGAACCCGGGGGATGGGTATGCTTGCTCGTATGCCTTAATTGAGTGCTGCATTACACAAGGTCTGATGTGAGCGTCCATTGAGTCAGCAATGAGGCAGATATGACAATTGACTAGAGCTTCGTCATTATTTCCAGCAGCAATCCCAGCACCACATCTCAGAGGCCAATTAGGATTTTGGCGAAGAGGAGATGAGTCCAGCAGGAGTCAGACCGGCTTTGAATAACTTGTTGTCCGCTTTAATAGAGAAGGAAGGAATTCTGGAGAATGAAGTCTAAGTGTTAAAGATGACTGAGTCTTCTACCACATGCGGTTTTCAATTGAAATGCCGCTTTCTTTCAATGGAGTTGTGTTATTGCCAATTTGGCTTCACGGAGAGTCACGCAGCATGTATATTTTGTTGAAGAACCTCATTCATTTGTCCGTCTAGTTCCACAAACAAGAAATCCAATACAGAGAATTACCCAATGTGACAACAAAGGCAGCAGAAGAATCCATTAAAATTGAAGACACTTCTATTTATTATATCGACACAAAGCCTCTTTTTCCAGAGACTGGTTATATTTACATTACTTTTTTTGTAACAAGCTATTGCTGGGAGTCTTCATCTGGAGTTATTCCACCCAGACATGTTAAAGGAAACCTGACTTTTCGATTACTTATGTACAGAAATACCTCAATTTATGAGCTTCATTGGTTCTGTAATGGCACTTTTAATGCAAAACCCTTCAAAGTGTCCCATTTAAATGAATTTATGTTTGGCCCCCCCAACAGTACACTTTTAACATGTAACATTATTTTTAATAAGCAAAACTAACTTTTAGACCACGGGTGTGAAACACGTTTTCATTGAGGGCCACTTTGCAGCTATGGCTGCACCCAGAGGGCCGCTTGGAAAAGTAAAACATGTAAAAGGATTCGCCTATGCATTAAATTATTATTATACATTATTCTACTTTCGCTGTAAAAGAAAATCTTGAGATCTTGGTCCAAAAAAAACTTGCCAGAATTTTACTGCAAAATCTACAGTTATTGTTTTTACTATGTATTACTGTACACTGACTTAGATAGACTCCAGCACACCCCGTGACCCTGAAAGGGACAAGCGGTAGAAAATGGATGGATGGATGGATGGATGGATGACTTAGACTATGTTTACACTGCAGGCCATATTGGCCCAAATCAGATTTGTCTTTAGATCTAATTTTTTCTGTGATTTTTATCAGACTCCAGTGTGGCCCCAATGTGGCCCCAATGTGGCCCCAATGTGGCCTCGACGTCAAAAACAAAGGAAGTTGACCGGGAAGAAGTCGCTACTACTACAAAATAAAATAAAACTCGCAACACCTTAAAAATGAGTGTTAATGTATGAATGGATGTATATAGTGTAATATATTTGGGAGGGTTGTAATCTTGTTATGGCTGTTAAGTAGAGGAAGCACGGACATCAGCGTGGATCTACAGGAGCTTTATATTTCAACTCACATGTGAGCAAATGTGCCACAGCCTGAATTCCGGTCTTTCAACAATCGCTATTTTGTCGGAATCAAAATCATACTTGCCAACCCTCCCGGATTTTCCGGGAGACTCCCGAAATTCAGCGCTTCTCCTGAAAACCTCCCGGGACAAATTTTCTCCCGAAAATCTCCCGAAATTTAGGCGGACCTGAGTGACGTGTCGACAGCCTGTTTTCACGTCCGCTTTCCCACAATATAAACAGCGTGCCTGCCCAATCACGTTATAACTGTAGAATGATCGAGGGCGAGTTCTTAGTTTCTTATGTGGGTTTATTGTTAGGCAGTTTCATTAACGTCCTCCCAGCGCGGCAAAAACACACAACAACAGCAGTCACGTTTTCGGCAAGTATGACCAAAATATATATTCATATATTACATATAGCCTATTATTTGTGCACGATTGACAAGTGATGCAACGAAAATTTGGCCGTCTTAAATAAAAACCAAAATCTGATTTTGTGATGAAATATCCATTTCCGCTGGCGACTGCGTCTTCCCGTGCACACGAACGACGTAGCTCGCCCAAAGCTGAGGAAAGTCACTTTCAGGTCGCATTGCGTTTAGACTGCATTCACATTTGAAAATATCAGATTCCAATCAGATTCAGGACTACTTCCTGATGTGGCCTAAATGTGACACCAAAAGATCAGATTTGAAGCACTTTGGAGCGTTTAGACTGGCGGTATAGTTCGATTGGTAGAGCGGCCGTGCCAGCAACTTGAGGGTTGCAGGTTCGATCCCCGCTTCCTCCATCCTAGTCACTGCCGTTGTGTCCTTGGGCAAGACACTTTACCCACCTGCTCCCAGTGCCACCCACACTGGTTTAAATGTAACTTAGATATTGGGTTTCACTATGTAAAGCGCTTTGAGTCACTTGAAAAAAAAGCGCTATATAAATATAATTCACTTCACTTCAAAAAAATCAGAACTGAGTCACTTGAGGGCAAAACAAATCAGATCGGTGTGCATTGTAAACAGGGCCAAAAACCTACCACAGTTTTTTTTTCTAGTGTGAATGAGCCTCAAGTTTTTTACCATAACATCTATTGTCATTTTAAGAGTGTATAATTTGATGGTTGACCTGCTTTGAAATCATAGATCGAGCAGATATTTAAAGCTGGGGGTAATTAAACTATGGAATTCTCTTTACAATGAGAAAAAAAGAGTGTAGAAATATTTTCCAGTTGAAAAATATATATAAAGACAGAACAACAAGATCATATGGACAGCCGTAAGTGTCTACATTTTGCTTTATATTTTTTATTTTTCTTATTATTTTACTTATTTTACTTATTTTTTGTATGGTTTTGTATTTGTTTTGTATCATCCCGTGAGGTGTATATTACTTTTTTTGTTCGTTTTGTACTTCATGAAGTTTTGTACTTGTTTTTTTTTTGTGTGTTTTCATTATATTTGGATGAATTTGTTTGGTTTGTATGCTTGTGAATTTGGGCCATCCGTTAAAGGGGAACATTATCACAATTTCAGAAGGGTTAAAACCATTAAAAATCAGTTCCCAGTGGCTTATTTTATTTTTCGAAGTTTTTTTCAAAATTTTACCCATCACGCAATATCCCTAAAAAAAGCTTCAAAGTGCCTGATTTTAACCATCGTTATATACACCCGTCCATTTTCCTGGGACGTCACACAATGATGCCAATACAAACAAACATGGCGCATAGAACAGCAAGGTATAGCGATATTAGCTCGGATTTAGACTCGGATTTCAGCGGCTTAAGCGATTCAACAGATTACGAAAGTATTGAAACGGATGGTTGTAGTGTGGAGGCAGGTAGCGAAAACGAAATTGAAGAAGAAACTGAAGCTATTGAGCCATATCGGTTTGAACCGTATGCAAGCGAAACCGACGAAAACGACACGACAGCCAGCGACACGGGAGAAAGCGAGGACGAATTCGGCGATCGCCTTCTAACCAACGATTGGTATGTGTTTGTTTGGCATTAAAGGAAACTAACAACTATGAACTAGGTTTACAGCATATGAAATACATTTGGCAACAACATGCACTTTGAGAGTGCAGACAGCCCAGTTTTCATCAATTAATATATTCTGTAGACATACCCTCATCCGCTCTCTTTTCCTGAAAGCTGATCCGTCCAGTCCAGTTGGAATTGCATCTGCTTTGAGTGTCTCAGGATATCCACACATTCTTGCCATCTCTGTCGTAGCATAGCTTTCGTCGGTAAAGTGTGCGGAACAAACGTCCAATTTCTTGCCACTTTTGCATCTTTGGGCCACTGGTGCAACTTGAATCCCCTGTTCGTGTTGTTACACCCTCCGACAACACACTGACGAGGCATGATGTCTCCAAGGTACGGAAAACAGTCGAAAAAACGGAAAATAACAGAGCTGATTCGACTCGGTGTTTGTAATGTGTTTGAGAAAATGGCGGATTGCTTCCCGGCTTCACGTTGTGACGTCATCGCTTCGAGAGCAAATAATAGAAAGGCGTTTAATTCGCCAAAATTCACCCATTTAGAGTTCGGAAATCGGTTAAAAAAATATATGGTCTTTTTTCTGCAACATCAAGGTATATATTGACGCTTACATAGGTCTGGTGATAATGTTCCCCTTTAAGTAAGACTACTTATTATGTTGAAGGGGGCAGGAAATATAAGATTTTCTTCATCCTGTTCCTTCTCAAGCATAGGTGTGTAAGTTGCTAAAGTTTAATTGTCTATTGATTAAAAATGCGCATCAATGAAGGAGATAAATAAAAAACGAATGAAATGAATGAATGAATGAATCTTGTGTCACCAGGCTAAACTCAAACTGTAAATCCTGTCTCTGACTCTTCGCACCACGCTGATAGTCCCTCCCGGTCTCCTCCTCTCTGGAAGTGCACGAAATCGCGCACGAGAGCGGTACGTGCACACGCATAGGTTGTTGACAGTCTGAAGTTGCATCGAAGGATCCCGAGTTCATATTTTGTTGCAGACTATCGGTAACACACAAAAGGATACACACAAAATATAGGGACATGGAACATTATATTACCTGTCTAGAAGGAAAACAGCCGCATGCACGTCCAAATTTAGTGGTGTCCGGTCTTTAGGATGCACCAGTCTCGGTCTCAGGGTGTTACTCCACACCCACAAAACAATCTGGTGTATGCTATCCAGTGTAATGATGAATGCACTGATTCATATCAATCAATCAATCAATGTTTATTTATATAGCCCTAAATCACAAGTGTCTCAAAGGGCTGCACAAGTCACAACGACATCCTCGGTACAGAGCCCACATAAGGGCAAGGAAAAACTCACCCCAGTGGGACGTCGATGTGAATGACTATGAGAAACCTTGGAGAGAACCGCATATGTGGGTAAAGTATCCAAACAACAGAAGAATAAGTGATTATTACATTTTAACAGAAGTGTAGAATAGAACATGTTAAAAGAAAAAGTAAGCAGATATTAACAGTAAATGAACAAGTAGATTAATAATTCATTTTCTATCACTTGTCCTTAATAATGTTGACAAAATAATAGAATGGTAAATAATACAATATGTTACTGCATATGTCAGCAGACTAATTAGGAGCCTTTGTTTGCTTACTTACTACTAAAAGACAAGTTGTCTAGTATGTTCACTATTTTATTTAAGGACCTAACTGCAATAAGAAACATATGTTTAATGTACCCTAAGATTTTTTGTTAAAATAAAGCCAATAATGCAATTTTTTTGTGGTGCCCTTTATTTAGAAAAGTACCGAAAAGTATCGAAATAATTTTAGTACCGGTACCGGTAACAAAATATTGGTATCGTTACAACACTAGTGGAACCGCTACTATATTGGGTAAAACAGGTGACTGTATGGGCGTTAATTCATGTTTAGAGGGCTCTAATTATGTTAAAAAAAAAAACATATTTATTATATTTACACTTGGGAAGTCGTGTAAGATTACAGTGGGTAACTTCTTTTCACACTTAGGTCTGTCAGGAATGTTATCTTTTATTGCCTATACAAATAATGGTACAGTTATATTTCAATCATTTCCTATGGGAACAAAAGGAGCTTGTGTCCCGGTACTGTGTACAACCAAGATGCTGTTATTTGCTACACGGAATCAATCACATTAAACGTTCCTTTAATGGGAAAGGCCTCCAGCTTTTGTCATGACAGAAAGTCTGTGGAAGTGCTTTATTTATTGCTTGAGTTGAAAGTCGTACCATAAAACACACACGTGTTTAGGAGCACTTTTCACGTTCCGTAAAGGTTTATGTGACTTTCAGAGCGTATATCTTAATTTGATTAGGCTCTTGTCTTTTAATCACAACTCTAGAAACAAAGAGCTTAATTGGACTAGGGTTTATGGTTTCACTCTGGAATAAATAAGCAGCTCACACACACACACACACACACACACACACACACACACACACACACACACAGTACAGTATATACAGTATATGGACCCATACATCTTTGAAACCTAACCTCATTGGGGGTAGTCCAATATCACGGATCAGTCCGGATAAAGTCGCCTTTATACCCACTTCCTCCACGCTCAATCTTGTCCACACAAACCCCGTAAGCGTCTGCAAATTTTTAGCCACAGCTGCCTGTAATGTGATCTAACAAGAATTAGCAATTCGACACTATGCAGCAGCGCTACATTGAATTTATGGTTCTGCCTCGTGTCTCGTGCAGATGTGATGGTGCCGGGTGTCATGGGAGAAATTGTATCATTGCCCGGGTAATAGAATGCTGGGGCAAGGTGGGCGGGGCGGCTGAGATTGTGTTGTCAAGACTTTCTGACAAATGATCCCATCCACGATCCCATCCGTCCCATCTTGGTGCTGATCAATTAAATGAGTTTTATTGCTATGGAAGTTCCCAAACAATATTGCCAAGGCGGTTATTTGAAATCTGATAACGGTGTCATATCATCTCAGGACATAATGTGGGCGTGGATTTTAGCAAAGAACAATGCAATAATTGCAGTGACTTGATTGAACATTTTGATTAGTGGTCCTTCTGGCATCTAATTATAAAAAGCTTCATAGAAATGAATACTCCGTGTGCATTATTTACATGCACAGGACTCATTATTTACTCACTGTTTAAGTTCGGTGTTTATGTGACGGACAAAAACAAATAAAATGATATTTCTTATATTATTTCTGTTTCTGTAACATTACAATATTTTCTCGTAAAATTATTACTTTTATATGTAAAATTATTACTTTTGTTATGTAAAATTATTACTTTTAAATGCAAAATGGTGACATTTGTCATATAAAATTCAGACTTTTATCACAATATTGCCAATTTTTTTGTTGTTCTTGTAAAATACTTTTTTTGTGTGTAAAATAATGACTTTTGTCATCATTTTGGTAAGAAAAATTTTGATTATTATTATAATATTGCCAACATTTTAAAGTTGTTGTTTTTTAAATTGTGACTTTTGTCGAGTAAAATTACGACTCTTCATAAAATTGCCAACATTTTAAGCTTTTCTTGTAAAATTGGGACTGTTATTGAGTAAAATTCCAACTTTCTTCCTAATATTGCACAGATAATCAGTTTTTCTTGTAAAATTTTGACTTGCGTTGTGTAAAATCACGACTTTTATTATAATACTGCCAAAATTAGAAGTTTTTCTTGTGAAATTGTGACCTTTTCCTTGTGAAAGTCCACGGATTTTTCACAACAAGCATTTTTAAATTCGTATAGTACAGACTTAGACTTAGACTTAGTTTTTATTGTCATTCAAATTTGAACTTTACAGCACAGATAAGAACGACATTTCGTTACATAAGCTCATGGTAGTGCAGGATAAAAAAGCAATAAGGTGCATATATAAATAAATAAATATATATAAATAATATATAAATATATATATAAAATAAATAAATATATATAAATATATATAAATAAATAAATAGATTTCTGTACAGATCAATATATTGCACTTTTTCACATGCGTCCACGTTTATGAATGTATGTTATATTGTCTTTTTTATTCCAGCGAGTTAATCCATTTTGGGGGGAGTTGAGGGGATCATTTAATTTAATTATGATGCGTTCAAGAGTCTTACGGCTTGAGGGAAGAAGCTGTTACAGAACCTGGAGGTTCTGCTTCGGAGGCTGCGGAACCTCTTTCCAGAGTCCAGCAGTGAAAACAGTCCTTGGTGGGGGTGGGAGGAGTCTTTGCAGATTTTCTGAGCCCTGGTCAGGCAGCAGCTTTTTGCGATCTCCTGGATAGGAGGAAGAGGAGTCGAGATGATCTTTTCCGCCGTCCTCACCACTCTCTGGAGAGACTTCCAGTCTGAGGCATTGCAGGCTCCAATCCAGACAGAGATGCTGTTGGTCAGCAGGCTCTCTATAGTGCCTCTGTAGAATGTGGTGAGAATGGGGGGAGGGAGCTGTGCTCTTTTCATCCGACCCAAAAAGTGCATGCGCTGCTGAGCTCTTTTTACAAGAGCTCCGGTGCGTAGGGACCAGGTTGTATTGTCAGTTATCTGCACCACCAGGAACTATGTATGTATATATTATTAGTGTTGTAAATACAAATCTTTATATATCTAGAAAGGGTGGTCCTAAAGAGGTAGGCATTTTTCAGAGGTCTCAAGAAGGTAACACATATAAGAATGCGTGTGTGTGTGTGTGTGTGTGTGTGTGTGTGTTTTGTCAGAATGGACTTACAGATGTGACAAATGGCTACATAAAAAATAGGGTGAAGACATTTGAAAGAGTACTCAGTATGATGTGTTCCAGTTGTAAACCACAAAAACAAACATACAGTATGTGTCTCACTGCGTCAATCAAAAGTGAACATTATCTTTGTAAAGACATGTTGTTTTGGACGAGGTCATGTACAGAAGCACAAACCTTATAGTGAATCCACTAGTGCGGTCTTGTCCATCCTGTCAGTGGTTTATCTTACACGTTCAAGTAAGTCATCCACAAACTGAAACAGATCTGTCATTTTCTTCTTTTTCTTCTGCCTTAAAGGTCAGATGGAAAGAAAACGCAATCAGTTGACAGTAATGGCTGCTCTGCTAGGGTGGGATCTTCCAAAGTGTCTGCTAATGTTCTCTTCAACATGACCAAATGTCACCAGTGGACCTGATCTAAAGTGGTTAGTGGTGGCTGAAATGGTAATGGATGGAGCTGTATGTGGGAAGGTATGGATACTTTAGAAGTATTCATACTCGTAAGGGTGGGATTGGGAATGAGGATGCCTGCTAGTAAGGGTCCACCATTATGAGGACAATGCTCATAGTGCATTTGAAGGCAATGATTACTTATTTTATGTTAATAGTTTACTGGAACTATTTTCGAACCCCACAATTTGTATTCACAATCACAAAAATAATTCAAAGGGTTCTTGATTTGATTCCTAAATGAAAGCCGTGGCTGGTAAGAGACTTTGTATCATCATCGATGTGGTCTTATGTGGGGGAATACAATCTGAGGCTAAGTAGGTGCATTATATCAGATATTACACACACACACACGCACACACACACTAAATAAGTGATAATTGCACAAGATCACACAATGTAACACTCACTCTTCCTGGAAAATATCCCATGACAGATACATACACTCAGTCTCGGAACAACAATTTGTATACTCTACCCTTTAAATAGACCCCCCTTTTAGACCAGTTGATCTGCCGTCTCTTTTCTGCTCTTCCCCCCTCTCCTGCGTGGCGAGGTTATTAGGTGACCACAGATGAAGCGCTAGCTGTTCAAAGTCGGGACCCGGGGTGGACCACTCATCTGTGCATCAGTTGGGGACGTCTCTGCGCTGCTGACTTGTCTCCACTCAAGATGATCCCCTGCTGGCCCCACTATGGACTGGACTCTCACACTATTAACTACATCCACTCGACGTCCATTGCACCGGTCGCCTAGGGGAGGAAGTGGAGGGGGAGAAGGGTGGGGTGGAGGGTGTTGGGGGGGTCCCCACATCTGCGGTCCCCTCCAAGGTTTCTCATTGTAATCCCATTGGGTTGAGTTTTTTCTTGCCCTGATGTGGGATCTGAGCCGAGGATGTCGTTGTGGCCATAGGTGGATTAATGAACGGGCCTACCGGGCCCAGGCCCAGGGGGCCAGAGGCCCCAAGGGGCCAGGCCAACTTGGCCCCACGGCCACGACGCATGCAAAACTACTTTTGCAAAAATAATAATCTTAGGACCCAAGGGGCCAGGCCAACTTGGCCCCGCGGCCATGATCCATAGAGGGTCAGAGGCCCCAAGGGGCCAGGTCAACTTGGCCCCGCGGCCACGACCCACAGAGGGCCAGATGCCCCAAGGGGCCAGGCCAACATGGCCCCGCGGGCATGATCCATAGACGGTCAGAGGCCCCAAGGGGCCAGGTCAACTTGGCCCCGCGGCCACGACCCACAGAGGGTCATAGGCCCCAAAGGGCCAGGCCAACTTGGCACCGCGGCTGCGACCCACAGAAGGCCAGAGGCCCCAAGGGGCCAGGTCAACTTGGCCCCGCGGCCACGATCCATAGAGGGTAAGAGGCCCCAACGGGCCA
Organism: Nerophis lumbriciformis; assembly: GCF_033978685.3. Lineage (NCBI taxonomy): Eukaryota > Metazoa > Chordata > Actinopteri > Syngnathiformes > Syngnathidae > Nerophis > Nerophis lumbriciformis. The sequence goes on along the minus strand of NC_084553.2, from coordinate 41,947,892 downwards.
GGTCAACTTGGCCCCGCGGCCGCGACCCACAGAGGGCCTGAGGCCCCAAGGGGTCAGGCCAACTTGGCCCCGCGGCCACGATCCATAGAGGGCCAGAGGCCCCGAGGGGTCATGCCAACTTGGCCCCGATCCATAGAGGGTCAGAGGCCCCAAGGGGCCAGGCCAACTTGGCCCCGCGGCCACGATCCACAGAGGGCCAGAGGCTCTCAATCATTATTATCAAAGCTAATTCTCAAATTGGATCACACAACCTCACTCACATATTCTTTATCAATTATTAAAGGTTGTTTCTGAATTTTGATCACAGAACTTAATGCAAATATTCTTGATTGATTGGCAAAGCTCATTCTCAAATTTTGATTACACAACCTTACTCTGACAAATTATCATTATCAAAAAGCTCTATCTCGAATTTGGATCACAGAATCTCACTCAAGTATTCTTAGCTGTGCCCCTCCCCCATCGAGTCTTTCATAAACCGGTCTGTTCTTTTAGAATCTCCTCATTTGGTACTTTGAACTCGTGAGGGACTGCTCAAAATTTGGTTTCCTTTCCCTCAGTTCAGACTCAGAGATAATTTGAAATCATTCCACAACAAGTTTAACGCGCACACACACACGACACACACACACTTGAGTTGAGCATTACTTGGGAATTCTTATATTTTCCATTTTGCTGTTATTATCAGCATCTTCCCATCTTGTCCTTTTCTTTCAAAAAAGTTTACAGTCTGACATTTGTCACTGCTGTCAGTTAATAACTTTTTGGTCTTTGACCCATTTTGTCATTTTCTCGATTCGATCGTCACTGACCACTCTCTCCTGTCTGGCAGACATCGTTGCTGCCATCATAGCCAGCAAGCTGCCTGCAGATAGCAACATTTTGGTGTCCTTTGTGAAAATATTTAGAAAGTAGACAAAAGTACACAAAGTTGTACAACTATTATCTTTATGATCTTTTTTTTTGTTTGTTTGTTTCTCTGTTACTGTGTGTGGCCAATTAAGCGACTTTTGGCCATACCTGGCTGGTGACATTTAGCGACTTTCTGGTTGTTGTTCAAATTAATAATAGCAACAGTTCTCTTCATCTTAATGCAATTTATTGTGTCTGTCTCTCCACATTTTGCCATTAGGTACTTTGAGCTCTTGTTGGTCAGTCACTCTAAGGTACATTGTTGCTGCCATCATAGCTAGCAAGCTGCCTGCAGATAGCGACATTTTGGTGTCCTTTGAGAAATATTAAGAAAGAAGACAAAAGTACAAGACATTGTACGATTACTATCTTTTTAAAAATGATTTGTTTCACTGTCAGTGTGATTGAGCGACTTTACCGCTAGATTTCGCGTCTTTTGGCCATACCTGGCTAGCGACTGAAAACATCATTTAGCGACTTTTTGGTTGTGAAGATAAGTGGTAAAAGCAGATCTGCCTGTTGGTCTTCCCACATTTTGCCATTTGGTACTTTGCACTCTTGTTGGTCACTCCAAGGCATTTGTCCCTGCCTTCAGCTAGTCACTTGGCTCTTTTGGAATTTATTTCACTGTAATTGGCTCTCTCTTTCTCCTCAGTACAAATCAGTCGGTTCCCTTGCCATTCATCACTGACCACTCCGCTCTCCTGTCTGTCAGACATTGTTGCTGCATGCAGATAGCTTGGGGTCCTTAGTGAAAATATCAGAAGAGAAAAGTACACAATTATCTTAATCATCTTTTTTTATTCACTGTCAGTCCTTCAGTGAGTCCCAGTGTGTTGGCGATTAAGCAACGTTGGCATTCGATTTAGAGACTTTTGGCCATACATGACTGGCGACTCAAAACGTCATCTAGTGACCTTCGCTGTCTGAGTTTAGCATTGATTGGAAATCTGTTATCAGTTCTTATAGAAATCAGCTGATTTCTGCTTTTGACTGTTAATGCTAGATTGCTAGTTTTGAAAATTGCATCACTCACACACACACACACACACACACACACACACACACACACACACACACACACACACACACACACACACACACACACACACACACACACACACACACAGTTGGTTAAGCTGTTGTGATAGGCAAAGAGCCAATGTGCACAGAAAGAAGGGAAATATGGATCATAAACGTCTAAGTGGAGGAGCTAGAAAAAAAATTCAGCAAGAAAATAAAAAAAAGGAATCAGTTTTACTTGAGAGTGTTCCAAATATCTCCAGCTTCTTCAGTACAAAGACATCTGCTGAAAGCAATTCTATAAATGCTACTGCAAATTCAGCTAAGGTTAGCAATGCACCTGAGCTAGCATGTAGCTCCCAAGATCCTGAGACCACTACAAGTGTACGCACTGAACCAAATGCTTCGGATGCTAATGATTCAACCAACTCAGCAGTAGCCAGTTGCTCGGATGAATGTGAGGTCACTGCACCTCTGGACAGCATAGAAAATGAGTTGAATCTTTCTGCAACACCATCTACAGTGACAACTCTACCTAGTGATCCCGCTAAATGGGCTGATACCCTCACTGAGTCAATGAAGGAAGTTCTTATTAAAAGAGGTGCAAAATCATTTCACAACCGTCACAGCCATTATCCAGCTTCTGTGAGGAACAGTGGGCTAGGAGGCAAAACTCGATGCCTAAACAATGAACATTTTACTTCACACCTGCCCAATGGACAACGAGTACAAAGAGAGTGGATGATGTACTCTCCCTCTACTGGTAATGTTTACTGCTTTGCATGCAAACTGTTTTCCCCAAAAACGCATTCTTTTGTGACAGGCTATTGTGATTGGAAACACTCAGAAAGATTTGGTGAACATGAGCGAAGTGCTGAGCACATAACCTGCATGCAAGCAGTCTTGAACCGCGCCACAGGTGCCACAGTTGATGCAGACCTGTTCAAACAGTTTCAGGCAGAGAGCAGCTATTGGAGGCAGGTGTTACAAAGAGTTGTTGCAGTCATTAAATTCCTTGCAGAAAGGGGCCTTGCATTTAGGGGTAAAAATGAATCGTTAGGGTCTCCTCTCAATGGGAACTACCTTGGTATTCTGGAGGTCCTGGCTGAATTTGATCCCTTTCTAAAGGATCACATCAGAAAGTTTGGGCAGATGGGTCGAGGTAATACCTCATATCTGTCCTCCACCATTTGTGAGGAATTCATTGAATTGATGGGTGCAAAAACCAAACAGGCTATAGCAGATGAACTGCCAGCAAGCAAATACTACTCTATCATTGTGGATTCAACCCCAGATTTATCTCATGTGGACCAATTGACATTCATATTCCGTTTTGTTAGCAAAGAGGGCAGTGTTGTTGAACGCTTTGTGGGTTTTGAGCCCATTACTAGCCATACAGGTGAAAGTTTGGCTAACTGTGTCATGTCTGTGTTTGAAAATCTAGGGTTAGAGCTGTCAAATTGCAGGGGCCAGGCTTATGATAATGCCAGCAACATGTCAGGGAGGTATAATGGGTTGCAGGCTCACTTAAAGAAAAGCAACCCATTAATACACTATATTCCATGTGCAGCTCACTCTTTGAATTTGGTGGGAGTCAACAGCATTGACAGATGTGGAAATGAAGTCTCTAAGTATTTTGACTTGATTCAGTCTATTTACAACTTCACAACTGCATCCACACACCGATGGGACAGGGTATTTGGCAATTCCAACATAGATCTCACACTTAAAGCTTTATCCAACACGCGTTGGAGTTGCCGTGCAGAATTTACCAAAGCACTGTGGCAGAACTACAGTAAAATAAGAGCAGCACTACAGGGTATTTCCACTGATGACACAGAGAAACGAGACACACAAACTGAAGCTGACAGTCTAGTGCGGAAGCTGGATTCACTTGAGATGGCCTTCATGGCAGGCTTTTGGGACACTGTTCTGTCCAGATTTCAGGCCACAAGTCTGCAACTTCAAAAAGCAGACATGGACCTTGGTACAGCAGTTAGATTGCTGGAATCTCTGCGCACCTTTGTTCTCTCCCAAAGAGATCTATTTGATAATTTTGAGCAGAAAGCCTTAAACATGTTGGGTGGCACCCCATCTTACAGGGCTGAACGGACGAAGAAACGTAAAAAGTTTGCTGATGAATCAGCATCCCCAGATGTTGTGCTTGAGGGAAGGCAACTGTTTCAAATAGAGACATTTATTGCCTCTATTGATCAACTGAGTTCAAGCCTTAATCACCGTCTGGAGGCCTACAAACATCTGAACAATTTGTTCAGTGTCCTTTTCTCTTTGGATACAGAGTCCAATGCTTCAGTCCTTCACAAGGCCAAGATTCTCACTGAATCATACTCATCTGACCTCAATGAAAGTCTTGGACAGGAGCTTATACAGTTCAAATCTTTTATACAGCTCAACAACACTGATGAGGAGAGGACCCCTTCAGGACTGCTCAAAACAATAATACATTTTGGACTACAGCCTACGTTTCCTAATACATACATTGCGCTACAGATTTTTCTCACTCTACCGGTCAGTAACTGTGAGGGAGAACGCTCATTCTCTCTTTTGTCAAGAGTCAAAAATGAGCTGCGCACAAGAATGACTCAGAAAAGATTAAATGTGTTATCTCTAATGGCAATTGAGAGTGAGCTGACAAGAGAGTTGGACTTCAATGATGTGGTGGATGATTTTGCGAAATTGAAAGCACGAAAGAAACCCCTTGCTTAAAGGTGCACTGTGTAAGATTTTTAGGTTGTTATTTCCAGAATTCACCCATTCACTAATGTTAGGCTACCTGTTTTCATGATTACTTACCACCACCATAAAATTCTAAGTATCCATTATGACTGGGAGAATTGCACTTTCGCCATTTCTGGGAACTGTCTGTCACCTGGATTCTGAAGATAGGATTGACTTTAGGCAGAAGCTTGGTGCTTTCTCTGGCAAACTGAACCTCAAGCTTCATTCTCTGCAGCTTTGCATTCTTGTTCAGACTTTCATCGACAAGGAACTTTTCAACTTCCCCACTATCGTGAAGGGGCCACCAAAAGATTTCAGTGTGTCCAGCATGTCTAGTCTCTTCTTCTCCTGTCTTTGAGCCATCTCTTGTTTCTCGTCAGCCCAACTCTCAAATTTTGCCTTCATGAGTTTACTCCAGTTGAGTTCAACCTCTCTTTTTGCTTGTGCTGCTGCCTTGAAACCTCTGAAGCTCCTGGCTCTTCTGTAAAATTATTGACCTATTGACTGCGTTCAGTGTGCCCAACTTCTTCAGTCTGTAGTCCACCTTGCCACATTGTCTCTCCATCCCAATGTTGTGCACAGGGGTGCCATCAATGTTACTAGCCTGTTCACTGACAGGCAGTGTTGGGACTAACGCGTTACAAAGTAACGCGTTACTGTAACGCCGTTAGATTCGGCGGTAACTAGTAATCTAACGCGTTATTTTTTTATATTCAGTAATTCAGTTACCGTTACTACATGATGCGTTACTGCGTTATTTTACGTTACTTTTTTTGTAGTATAAAGTGTGTTTTATCGGAGGGCTGCTGTGTCGTTCTGATTCTTCTTGTGTCACAAGCCGGAGAAGAGAGAGAGACACGCGCTCTGTGTGTGAGTGTGAGTGTGAGTGTGTGGAGGGAGGAGAGGGGGGAGGGGGGCGTGTCTGATCATGGCGGAGCCAGAAGTCGAGTTTGCTAACATGGAGATATTTTCACTACTTTTCTTTTGTCGAGCACAAAGAAAATAACAATTTAGTTAAATGTAAATTGTGCTTTGGATCAAAGATCCCATCTACTGCCCAAAACAGCAATTCAAATCTGCTGAAACAAGCTACATAGCAACATGCTTCGATGAAGCTAGTAAAGAGAGACAGAGACTCCAATGACACTTCACCACGTAAGGATTAACTCTGCCTCTGCTCATATTTCAGAACTGAAGGTACACACACTCTGTCAATCATAAAGAGGGATGTTAGTGGGCCAGGCCAATCTTTCCTTATCGCTAAACTAAAACTGGGGAAATGTGTAGAGTGTTCTGGGCTTCAGACATGATTTTGTGTCAGAATTTCTTGAGGAAAAAATGCCTGGTTAGACTTTGTGTATGTAGTGTGTGCCTTTCTTGCTTTACAGCTATGCTGTTATTATGCTGTTTGTTACTTATGTATGTTATGTTGCAGCTATTTAAAATAGTTTTGTCAATTTGTTCTGGCCAGAAACAAATTGGCCTTTGTAACATATCTTTGTCTTTGTGTGTTGTATGTCGACCACATTGCTTAGCAGAGTTCAGTGATACAAATGTATGTCAAGTTGATCAACAGATTGTATTATTCTCCAGTGCAATAACAGTACTGAAATAAAGGCTAAAAGGGCATTAATTGGAGCTTTAAAAAAAAAAGAAGAAAAAAAGAAGTAACTTAATAGTTACTTTTCACAGTAACGCATTACTTTTTGGTGTAAGTAACTGAGTTAGTAACTGAGTTACTTTTGAAATGAAGTAACTAGTAACTATAACTAGTTACTGTTTTTCAGTAACTAACCCAACACTGCTGACAGGGTCCATTGGGAAGGTCTCCTCATCCATCCCATAGTCCATCCTCTGCCTGGCCAGGACAGTCTTCAGATGGGGCAGCATGAGATCTGTCAGCTGCTTCACTTCATCCAAGTATTCGGCAGCCACGTCTGACACTGAGTTCAGGACATGTCCAGTGCCTGTCCAGCCACTATAGCATTCTTGCTGTCTACATCCAGATCCACCATGAAACTCTGTAGCACTTGCTCCATCTTCATATCGGCCTCCGCCAACCGCATCACTTTATTCATGGCACTGCTGAAGCCCAGTGTAGTGTGGGTGCCACAAAAGATCTGCCCTGCTGGTTTTTCCAAGTTGTTCATCTCTGCCAACAGCTTTGAAAAGCCTTTGTTGTGCTCTGTGCTGTCAGTCATATGTGCATCTACAAGTTTATAAACATCCTCCACATTGACTCCTCTGACCGACGCCAGTATTTCGAACCCCATATCCACTTGCATTTCTATGTCCTCAGTGGTCTCTCGGTGAATGGGTAAGACAGGCAGAGGAAATGGGCTATCTTGACCTGCATGCAGCCCGTGTACCATGAACTGGCCTACACCTTTTTTTGTGGTGCTCTCCGATGCATGTGTTATCATTTTACCTTTCTCCTTCTCCTCCTCAAGCTTTCCCACAAAATAGATACATACTTTGAGCCTCAATTTGCTGCACAGCTGCCGTTATGCCAAAGTGTTTTCCTAAGATATTATTTTATTTTTAATGATAGAAGGGAGGAAAAGGGGGCAAAAATCATGTCCAATTTAGTTTTTTGGGTGGGGTGGGGGGTTTATTTCATGATAGGTACCAACTTCCAATACATAATATCTCTCAAATGACCCAATGCACCATCACTGAAGTGGGCGTAATCATTTTCCAAAATGTTTATTTTTAGGCCATTTATCCCCTCCCCCTACCTGTGTCTGTGTGAAACCTGTGCTTGTCTGTGTGGTATACCTAATAGTGTGTGTGCAGTATGTGCACTCTTCTGTACAGTACAGTGTGCATGTCTGTTCACAGTATACAGTATTTCTTGCATAGTGCGTGCGTGTGTGTGCGCGTGCACGAGCGGGGTTGAGGGGCCAAAACCATGTCAGGCCCAGGGGGCCAAAATTTCTTAATCCGCCCCTGGTTGTGGCTTGTGCAGCCCTTTGAGACACTTGTGAATAAGAGCCATATAAATAAACTTTGGTTGATTGAACTTGGATTGAAGTCAGAGCCGGGCCCGGGGCGGGCCCCATAAACCCAAATAATGAAGCTCATCCATCATCATTTTACAACATACACATTCTTCTCTGAGTTAAATTAAAACATTAAAACAAAAATCTCCAAAAGCCTCTCAATTATAAACCATGCAAAACTATACCTCAATGAAAATGCACTCAGTACTCTATAGTGCAACTTGGTACTCCCATACCTTACATATTGTGTTGAAGTATGGGGGAATACTTACCACAACACAATTAATCCTCTGATCATATTACAGAAAAGAACAGTGCGGATCATTCACAACGTTGTTTCTTTTTTAGAACATACTCAAACATTGTTCACATTTGATGATCATGTTCAATATAATTGTCACACCATGGTGAGGGATGTCTTGTCTTGGTTTTTTTCTGTCTTGTGAATTGCATGTTTTAGTTTGAAAAGTAACTCTCCTCTCGTTTCAGGTCACTTGCCTTTCCTTTTGTGTCATCAGTCTGACGTCATCCCTGATCCCTGATTGTTTCCACCTGTTCCCCATTACCCTCATGTGTCTTGTAAGCCCATGCCTCCCTTTGTTCTGTGCCAGATTGTCTCATTTTTTCGTGCCTCTCTAGCATCCCGTCCAAGCCTTGCCTCGTCTCTTGTTTGAATATCATGATCCTGAATTCCATTGTTGATATTTTGAGTTTTCTTTTTCTTCTCCTCAGTAGAGCGATTGTTGTTGCTATTTAGTCTATTACCATTGTTGGTATGTTCATTCTTTCTACATTGTTGGTAAAAAAATTATTGTGACAGTGTAATAATTATTGTTACTTGTGGTAATGCCACCACGATACAACATTTGTATTATAACAAAGTAACATTGAAACTCAATGTTACTTACTGAATGGAGAACTGGGGGTGGGATTAAATACAAACCCCGTTTCCATATGAGTTGGGAAATTGTGTTAGATACAAATATAAACGAAATACGATGATTTGCAAATCCTTTTCAACCCATATTCAATTGAATGCACTACAAAGACAAGATATTTGATGTTCAAACTCATAAACTTTATTTTTTTTTTGCAAATAATAATTAACTTTGAATTTCATGGCTGCAACACGTGCCAAAGTAGTTGGGAAAGGGTATGTTCACCACTGTGTTACATGGCCTTTCCTTTTAACAACACTCAGTAAACGTTTGGGAACAGAGGAGACACATTTTTTAAGCTTCTCAGGTGGAATTCTTTCCCATTCTTGCTTGATGTACAGCTTAAGTTGTTCAACAGTCCGGGGGTCTCCATTGTGGTATTTTAGGCTTCATTATGCGCCACACATTTTCAATGGGAGACAGGTCTGGACTACAGGCAGGCCAGTGTAGTACCCGCACTCTTTTACTATGAAGCCACGTTGATGTAACACGTGGCTTGGCATTGTCTTGCTGAAATAAGCAGGGGCATCCATGGTAACGTTGCTTGGATGGCAACATATGTTGCTCCAAAACCTGTATGTACCTTTCAGCATTAACGGCGCCTTCACAGATGTGTAAGTTACCCATGACTTGGCCACTAATACACCCCCATACCATCACAGATGCTGGCTTTTCAACTTTGCGCTTTTAACAATCCGGATGGTTCTTTTCCTCTTTGGTCTGGAGGACACGACGTCCACAGTTTCCAAAAACAATTTGAAATGTGGACTCGTCAGACCACAGAACACTTTTCCACTTTGTATCAGTCCATCTTAGATGAGCTCAGGCCCAGCGAAGCCGACGGCGTTTCTGGGTGTTGTTGATAAACGGTTTTCGCCTTGCATAGGAGAGTGTTAACTTGCACTTAGAGATGTAGCGACCAACTGTAGTTACTAACAGTGGGTTTCTGAAGTGTTCCTGAGCCCATGTGGTGATATCCTTTACACACTGATGTTGCTTGTTGATGCAGTGCAGCCTGAGGGATCGAAGGTCACGGGCTTAGCTGCTTACGTGCAGTGATTTCTCCAGATTCTCTGAACCCTTTGATGATATTATGGACTGTAGATGGTGAAATCCCTAAATTCCTTGCAATAGCTGCTTAAGAAAGGTTTTTCTTAAACTGTTCAACAATTTGCTCACGCATTTGTTGACAAAGTGGTGACCCTCGCCCCATCCTTGTTTGTGAATGACTGAGCATTTCATGGAATCTATTTTATACCCAATCATGGCACCCACCTGTTCCCAATTAGCCTGCACACCTGTGGGATGTTCCAAATAAGTGTTTGATGAGCATTCCTAAACTTTATCAGTATTTATTGCCACCTTTCCCAACTTCTTTGTCACGTGTTGCTGGCATCAAATTCTAAAGTTAATGATTATTTGCAAAAAAAAAAATGTTTATCAGTTTGAACATCAAATATGTTGTCTTTGTAGCATATTCAATTGAATATGGGTTGAAAATGATTTGCAAATCATTGTATTCCGTTTATATTTACATCTAACACAATTTCCCAACTCATATGGAAACGGGGTTTGTAAATTATCTTCTTCCCACTCCTTTTACGGCAAAACTGGACAATCATGCTTCATGCTTACATACTGTGCATTACCTTTTACATTATATTAATTAATATCATTACGCGTTGTTTACCTTGTACCTTTTTTTTTCATGTCATTGCTTGAAATAAATGAATAAATGAAAATGAAAAATTTGTTTACCATCGACAAGCTTTAACCAGATGTAGAAAAAGTTGGCCAGCTAGACACTTTTGCTGAGATTTGCATTTTCCCCACATGTATTCATTTTCTCACTTTTGCCACAGCATTAGCACGTTCAGAGGTTGTAGAAAATATATAATTTTTTTAATGTTGCCTGTCATTCACAATTTTTATGCAAGACAGGAACACAGATGGTTTTCTTTTTTTTTCTGTATTGTAAATCTTAAATAAATGCTAGCAAAGTCCTAACTATCTTAATCCTAACAATGAAGTCAATAAGAGCGCCTCTATGCCACCACAAAGCACCCTAAATACGAATTTTGATCAAATAAGAAGTCATTTTTTAATTGTTATCTCTTCGAAACATGCTGTGAAAATGCATATCCTCTGAAAATATGCCTTATAATAGCCACAAACTGGAGGATACATTTTTGAATAAAGATACCATTTAAACAAATATTTAAAAAGGTGTTATGGAATAAAAATTTAACATGACACTAGGATTGCAATTGATGCATCTGTTCGGATATGGACGACTGTTTTAAACATTTTAGAAAAAGACACATAGAGTTATTTGCATCCTTTATATTCATTACAAATAGGCTGAGTCAATAAAACATATTGAATTATTATTATTGTTATAAATGTATTGTAGGAATGTCAGAGAATAAGAGCTGTGGCCTGTTGTGAGAATGATCTTGTTTGGCCGTCGTAGGCCACCGTATGTCACGTGAGGTGCGTCATCAGACCTGCTAATGTTAGCCAAGTTAGCTCGTGTGTGTTGAACTGGGGACGGCTGAGGGGAGTTGTGTAGGAAAGAAGTCATTACATGCTATGGAGTCACAGCTAAGGACTACACGCCTACAGTCACCAAAAAATAGCAACATTTTACTGTTCGATTGATTGACTAACTACTACCGGTCCAGTTCTACAATTGTATATATTTTTGTAAACATGAACAAAAATATATAATTTTGGGGGGGGAGAAAATACAAGTATTGATGTAATCAATAATCAATAGACCTTTAGTATCGACAAAACTAATTTACGGGTCGAGCCGCCCTCCTCTTACCTGTTGTGTACTTCTGGCTGTGACAATGCTGACACAAAAACTGTTGTTATTATCCTCTCTCTAATTATCTTATTAATCTAATAATCTTATTAACCTACTTGTTCATTTCCTGTTAATAACGTTTCTGCTGTGAAGGTGATTGCAGCTACACTTGCTAAACTTTACTAAGCACTTATGTCTTGTGTCATTTAGAACCAGCTAATTAGCGGTTAGCTCAGTTCTTAATTTTTCTGCTCTGGTTTGCTCTCTGCGTGTGACATGTTTAGCCCCGTCATCCAGTGATAATGTTACTTAAAGGCCTACTGAAACCCACTACTACCGATCACGCAGTCTGATGGTTTATACATCAATGATGAAATCTTAACATTGCAACACATGCCAATACGGCCGGGTTAGCTTACTAAAGTGCAATTTTAAATTTTGCGCGAAATATCCTGCTGAAAACGTCTCGGTATGATGACGTCAGCGCGTGACGTCATGGATTGTAGAGGACATTTTGGGACAGCATGGTGGCCAGCTGTTAAGTCGTCTGTTTTCATCGCAAAATTCCACAGTATTCTGGGCATCTGTGTTGGTGAATCTTTTGCAATTTGTTCAATGAACAATGGAGACAGCAAAAAAGAAAGCTGAAGGTGGGAAGCGGTGTATTGCGTTCGACTGCAGCAACACAAACACAGCCGGTGTTTCATTGTTTACATACCCGGAAGATGACAGTCAAGCTTTACCATTGGCCTGTGGAGAACTGGGACAACAGAGACTCTTACCAGGAGGACTTTGAGTTGGATGCGCAGACGCGGTACCGTGAGTACGCATGCAGCTGCGGCTTCCAAACATTTGATCGCTTGCCCGTACGTGCGTGCCTCTATGTGCATGTCACGTACATAACTTTGGGGACTTTGGGGAAATATATGTGCTGTATGAACTTTGGGGAGGTGAACGGTACTTTGGGCTGTGGGATTGAGTGCGTTGTGCAGGTGTTTGAGTTGTATTGACGGGTTATATGGACGGGAGGGGGAGTGTTTGTTATGCGGGATTAAATTGTGGCATATTAAATATAAGCCTGGTTGTGTTGTGGCTAATAGAGTATATATATGTCTTGTGTTTATTTACGGTTTTAGTCATTCCCAGCTGAATATCAGGTCCCACCCGCCTCTCACAGCATCTTCCCTATCTGAATCGCTCCCACTGCACTCTAGTCCTTCACTCTCACTTTCCTCATCCACGAATCTTTAATCCTCGCTCAAATTAATGGGGAAATCGTCGCTTTCTCGGTCCGAGAAATCGTAAAAAATGTCACAATTTGGGGAAATATTCAAACTACTCGTTTAGAGGAAGTATAAACGAAGGCAAGATTGTTTTATAAATATCTTTGCCAAGCTTCAATGGATTGATTTCTAATTTTCGGGACTTATGCCGATCCATAATAAAGAAAAACGGCTACCAAAAGGGAAGAAAAGTTGGTTTTGCATAAGAGGTCCTTTTTAAGATACAAAGAAATGCAGTTTATTTGCCGTAATGGAGATTATTAATATTAGTTTAGGGAAGCGGCTCCAGACTGTGTATGGAGATACATAATTAGCGGCTAGCTTGTCAGTCGGACAACTAAAAATCAGCCAGAGGGGATCTGCGTTAGTAATCAGCATTAAAAGTCATAAAGGCAATGGCTATCATATACTTTTTCACGAAAATCCTTTTTGGTGTTTATCTGTGGAGGTTTTTTTGCCCATTTTTTAAGTCCAAGGTTATTCAAGGGGTGTCCTTGCTAACGATCTGGGGGACCCTGACAGGTGTTCAACATGTTGAACAGGTGAGAATGACTCACCATGGACAGCGAAATCTTTTCCACACATCTCCTCCATTGGACCAAAGAGCCTCCGGCCTTGTGTCTCACTCCTTGTTGCCTTTCATTACCGCTGATGTGTTCTATCAGGATGCAATCAAGACAACACAGTAGACAGTAGACACTAACACTAAAAAGAAGGGAAAAAAAGCCAGAGGAAAACAAGACTAATATTGAGCTTTACTGTATGTGATGTATATGTACTTACCACACACCTTCCTGTTCTGTCTACCCCTGTATACTGTATTTCCTTTCTTGGACAGGTTGTCTTGAAAACAAATGCCCTTTTATTTAAGTGCAATGACAATAAAGTTCCAAAGTTCCATTCCAAAACTACGAATTAACGATAATCGATATAAGTCTTCTGATTTCAAAGACGTACTTCAAAGACGTACTTCAAAGACGCTTGTCAAAGATCCTTTTAATAATAAGTCTTCTTATTTTATGGACATATTGCCAAAATGCTAGTCAAAGATTGTCTCTAAAAGTGTTCTGATTTTAGGAACCTTAAAACATGTCAATTTTAAGGACCTACTGCAAAGACACTGGTGAAACGCTAGACAAAGATCCTTTAAATAAGTAGTCAGATTTTTTGGACCTACTGCAAAAAAAAACTACTCAAAAATCCTCAATAAAAATCTACCCATTTTAAGGATCGACTGCAAAAACCCTCTATCAAGTCTTCTGTTTCAATGATTTACTGCAAAAGCACGAGTCAAAGATCCTCTATAAAAGTTTTTTTATTTTAAGGGCCCTAAAACATGGCAATTTTAAGGACCTACAACAAAGACCTTACTCAAACGCTAGTCATCCATCCATCCATTTTCTACCGCTTGTCCCATTCGGGGTCGCGGGGGATGCTGGAGCCTATCTCAGCTGCATTCAGGTGGAAGACGGTGTACACCCTGGACAAGTCGCCACCTCATCGCAGGGCCAACACAGATAGACAGACAACATTCACACTCACATTCACACACTAGGGCCAATTTAGTGTTGACAATCAACTTATCCCCAGGTGCATGTCTTTGGAGGTGGGAGGAAGCCGGAGTACCCGGAGGGAACCCACGCAGTCAAAGATCCTCTAAATAAGTCATCTGATTTTAAGGACCTAACACAAACACTGGTCAAAAATCCTCTATCAAGTCTTATGATTTCAAGGACCTACTGTAAGAACAAAAAAATATTAGTCAAATATCGTCTATAAAAGTCTTTTGATTTTAAGGATCTACTGCAAACACACTAGTCAAAGATCCTCGATATAGGTCATCTCATTTTAAGGACCTAACACAAACACTGGTCAAAAATCCTCTATCAAGTCTTATGATTTCAAGGACCAACTGTAAGAACAAAAAAATATTAGTCAAATATCGTCTATAAAAGTCTTTTGATTTTAAGGACCTACTGCAAACACACTAGTCAAAGATCCTCGATATAGGTCATCTCATTTTAAGGACCTAACACAAACACTGGTCAAAAATCTTCTATCAAGTCTTAGGATATCAAAGACCTACTACAAGAACAAAAAACATTAGTCAAATATCGTCTATAAAAGTATATTGATTTTAAGGACTTACTGCAAACACACTAGTCAAAGATCCTCTAAATAAGTCATCTGATTTTAAGGACCTAACACAAACACTGCTCAAAAATCTTCTATCAAGTCTTAGGATTTCAAGGACCTACTGCAAAAACAAAAAACATTAGTCAAATATCGTCTATAGAAGTCTATTGATTTTAAGGACCTACCTACCATGAATTGATTAACATGGACCCCGACTTAAACAAGTTGAAAAACTTATTCGGGTGTTACCATTTAGTGGTCAATTGTACAGAATATGTACTGTACTCTGCAATCTACTAATAAAAGTTTCAATCAATCAATCAATCAAACTGCAAACACACTAGTCAAAGATTCTTTAAAGAAGTCCTTTGATTTTAAGGACCTAACACAAACACTGGTCAAAAATCTTCTCTCAAGGCTTAGGATATCAAGGACCTACTGCAAGAACAAAAAACATTAGTCAAATATCGTCTATAAAAGTCTATTGATTTTAAGGACCTACTGCAAACACACTAGTCAAAGATCCTCGATATAAGTCTTCTGATTTTAAGGTTCAACCGCAAAAACGATAGTTAAAGATCCTCTATGTAGGTTTTTTGATTTGAAGGACCTCTATCTTGCCCTGGGTGTATCCCGCCTACCGCCCGAGTGCAGCTGGGATTTTAAGGACCTATAGCAAAAAAAATGTGTCAAAACTCCTATGTAAAAGTCTACTGATTTTAAGAACTTACCACAAAACCATTGGGTCAAAGATCCTCTAAGTCAGTGGTCCCCAACTTTTTTGTAACTGCGGACCGGTCAAGGCTTGAAAATTTGTCCCACAATGTTTTTTTTGTTTTTGTTTTTTTTTGTCATACAAAAATACAATCATGTGTGCTTACGGACTGTATACCTGCAGACTGTATAGATCAGTGTTTTTCAACCACTGTGCCGCGGCACACTAGTGTGCCGTGGCACACTAGTGTGCCGTGAGATATTGTCTGGCGTGCCGTGGGAAATTATACAACTTCACCTAATTGGTCCAAAAAATATTTTTTGCAAATCAATAATTATAATAATGTGCCGTTGTCTAGTGCCTGTGCTGTGTAGAGCTTGGCACGGTAACCATGTAATACTCCATATCAGTAGGTGGCAGCAGGTTTGTAGAAGTCGGAACGCGTCGAGGATGGTTTGTCGTGATCCCAATATGCAGAGCACAGCGGGAGACAGCGTGCAGGTAAAAAGGTATGAAACGCTTCAACCTAAAATGAACAAAAGGCAAGTCCCGCTAGGAAAAGGCACTGAAGCAAAACAAAAGTAAAACTGAACTGGCTACAAAGTAAACAAAAACAGAATGCTGGACGACAGCAAAAACTTACAGCGTGTGGAGCAAAGACGGCGTCCACAGAGTACATCCATACATGACATGACAATCAACAATGTCCCCACAAAGAAGGATAGCGTACGCACAACTTAAATAGTTTTGATTGCAAAAACAAAGCAGGTGCGGGGAATAGCACTCAAAGGAAGGCGTGAAGCTGCTACAGGAGAACACCAACAAAACAGGAAGGGTCACCAAAATAACAGCGCAAGACAGAAACTAAAGCACTATGCACAGGAAACAACAATAAACTCAAAAATTAGGCATGACAACCTGGTGGAGTTTCATTTTTTAACCTTTTCTGCTGGTGGCGTGCCTCCGTATTTTTTTTATGAAAAAAATGTGCCTTGGCTCAAAAAAGGTTGAAAAACACTGGTATAGATCTATATTGATATATAATGTAGGAACCAGAAATATTAATAACAGAAAGAAACTACACTTTTGTGCGAATGAGTGTGAATGAGTTAAATGGGGGAAGGAGGTTTTTTGGGTTGGTGCACTAATTGTAAGTGTATCTTGTGTTTTTTATGTTGATTTAATTTAAAAGAAAAACATTTCGGTGGTTGGGGGACCACTGCTCTAAGTGACAGGAGCGCGTTGCTGTTTTTAAAACCTGCCAAGTTTGGAACTGAACTTTGGGGCTGCCAGATGAATAGAACTGGTCTGTTGCAAGGTCAAAGTGAAGCCGCATGAAAGGAATAAAGCAACTTGCTCTCGTATGAAAGACAGAAACTTTAGATTTAAGCTGACAGGACTGAGAGCAAACATCCAACTTGCCAACTTCCTGCAGTTACACACCAGTTTGTGTTGAAAGGAGCAGCACTCTTGATTTACTGGTGGTGCTGAAAATCGTCCAACTCCGGCGTTGGAAGTTGTCTTTTGATCAGGTCGACGTTTCCGGTTTTGTTTTTTTCCCTCCTCCCACCGCTGCATGAATTAATGCGGCCCAACCCGCCAAGACTCATTGCTGCTGTCAGAAGACTCTTTGGTTTAAATCCTCCATTAGCCAACACAGGCGCATATAAACATATTGGTTAAGTAGATGAGCATGCCTTTATAGCCGCTCCCTCTGCGAGCAGTAAACACAAGCTGACATCTCTATAATGAATTGACCAGGATGCAGCAGATGGCCCACAGCCACCCACACACACACGCACACACACACATGCAAGGAAACGCTTAAAAATGCACTTCTTCTTATAATGCAAAATTAGCTGGAATATTTCCCTTGCCGAGACAATACCAAACTAGAACTGCATGGTCATGGACTACCAGGGTTAATTCAACTCCACATTTTCCAATGTCGACCAAAGTCGTACAATTTGGAACCTGATCAAAAATTTAGCAAAATGCGGGACAGGTCACCTCAATGAGCATCTTAGATTCGAATCTGCTTATAGCCAACCTGTTTATTTACCGAAATAAGAAAGAAGACCAGGCGTAATTGGAGTCCAAACGCCGATTCCACACGCTAAACAGAATGTGCTGACTAATAAATTGTGTGTTTCACTAGTGGGCGTGTTGCGGGTCATTTACAAAGTGGACCATGGAGAGACTCATTTCCCTAAGCATTCATTGCATCATATGGCCCAACCTGTGGCGTTTTGTTATGTTGTTGAGCATGCAGCACACAAATATAGTATGCGCCGCGTTTTCTGGGCTATATTAATGCATGACCTCGACAACAGAATTCTTTTTTAGCACGCTGAAGGCGCGCTCTGAGATGGGCGCTGGGTTGTGATGATGCGTCTGGAATGATCAAGAAATGCAGGAAGGAATGCATGTGGGAATACTTTTTTTAAAGTTGAAAACAAATCCCAACTGACTAAAACTAATCAATTAATCCAACAGCTATAAAAATCCTAAATGATATTGCTGAATTGACAATACTTCTATTACTTTCTTTTTTGACAGTCCACATATGTTGACACACGTAGGACAAAGAATTATCTGTCGGTCTGTCTCACAGTCATTTGTGCATGACTGTGCCAGTTCTTACTCGCATTTCTAACGTACTTAAAGGCCTACTGAAATGCAATTTTCTTGTTCAAACGGGGATAGCAGGTCCATTCTATGTGTCATACTTGATCATTTCGCGATATTGCCATTTTTTTGCTGAAAGGATTTAGTAGAGAACATCGACGATAAAGTTCGCAACTTTTGCTCGCTGATAAAAAAGCCTTGCCTTTACCGGAAGTAGCAGATGATATGCGCGTGACGTCACAGGTTGTGGAGCTCCTCACATCCGCACATTGTTTACAATCATGGCCACCAGCAGCGAGAGCGATTCGGACCGAGAAAGCGACGATTTCCCCATTAATTTGAGCGAGGATGAAAGATTTGTGGATGAGGAAAGTGAGAGTGAAGGACTAGAGGGCAGTGGGAGCGATTCAGATAGGGAAGATGCTGTGAGAGGCGGGTGGGACCTGATATTCAGCTGGGAATAACTAAAACAGTAAATAAACACAAGACATATATATACTCTATTAGCCACAACACAACCAGGCTTATATTTAATATGCCACAAATTAATCCCGCATAACAAACACCTCCCCCCTCCCATCTATATAACCCGCCAATACAACTCAAACACCTGCACAACACTCAATCCCACAGCCCAAAGTACCGTTCACCTCCCCAAAGTTCATACAGCACATATATTTCCCCAAAGTCCCCAAAGTTATGTACGTGACATGCACATAGCGGCACGCACGTACGGGCAAGCGATCAAATGTTTGGAAGCCGTAGCTGCATGCGTACTCACGGTACCGCGTCTGCGTATCCAACTCAAAGTCCTCCTGGTAAGAGTCTCTGTTGTCCCAGTTCTCCACAGGCCAGTGGTAAAGCTTGACTGTCATCTTTCGGGAATGTAAACAATGAAACACCAGCTGTGTTATCCGGCACAACAGTCAGGGAGTGCATTCTACGGCAGGGGTGCGTTATCCGACACAACAACCTGCCGCAATACACCGCTTCCCATCTACAGCTTTCTTCTTTGCTGTCTCCATTGTTCATTGAACAAATTGCAAGAGATTCACCAACACAGATGTCCAGAATACTGTGGAATTTTGCAATGAAAACAGACGACTTAATAGCTGGCCACCATGCTGTCCCAAAATGTCCTCCACAATCCGTGACGTCACGCGCTGACGTCATCATACCGAGACGTTTTCAGCAGGATATTTCGCGCAAAATTTAAAATTGCACTTTAGTAAGCTAACCTGGCCGTATTGGCATGTGTTGCAATGTTAAGATTTTATCATTGATATATAAACTATCAGACTGCGTGGTCGGTAGTAGTGGGTTTCAGTAGGCCTTTAATATAGACGCAAATCAGCGACTGTTTTAACCTTGACGACTAACATTAAGAGTGCTAAATGACTATATTTGCATCTTCTCCTCCCAGTATTGTGGGCGTTATAATAATCAGCATATATTCTGCATATTTATGAAGACAGACACGCTAATCAGATCGGGTTTGCATGCGGTATCAAGTTTGCACATTTTGATACATGCAAACCTTTAGCACGGGGGTCCCCAAACTACGGCCCTGGGCAGCGTCCACAATCTGGCCCGCGGGACATCCCAAGTAAAAAATAAATAAAACAAATGTGGCCCCCTGAGTTCAAAAAGTTTGGGGACCCCTGTTTTGGTAGATCAGGCCCTTAATGTTTTTTAACTTTAATAATTTAAAGGGCATAAGAAAGTGTTAAAAAAAAACTGCTCTTTTTGACAGTCATATTGTTTCACAGTGAGAACTGAGTAGTGCATTGAAAAGCTTGATGTTGACCATTAAGATACTTGTATGCAGCTGTTGCTATTTTGTGGAGCAATTAAAAAAAATTAAATAAATCAAGGTTGCCTACAGCCACAGCAAATATATATATATATTTTTTTTATCCCAGAGGTATCTGGTCATTGGCAGTAATACACTTTTACAGACTTAGTGGCTATTTGAGGCCTAAATTTAAGCATTTAAACTATTTTGCTTTGTAGTGTTTTGTTTTTTGTTTTTTTTAACAGTGGTACCAACCAATAATATAAACCTATCACAACAGAGCTTTGAAATATTGAAATATGAACAAATCTGAGGACCACTAGTGTCCCAGTAAACCAAGGTTTTAATGTACACTATATTGTCAAAAGTATTTGGCCACCCATCCAAATGATGAGAATCAGGTGTCCTAATCACTTGCCCGGCCACAGGTGTATAAAATCAAGCACTTAGGCATGGAGACTGTTGCTACAAACATTTGTGAAAGAATGGGCCGCTCTAAGTGATTTCCAGCGTGGAACTGTCATAGGATGCCACCTGTGCAACAAATCCAATCGTGAAATGTCCTCGCTCCTAAATATTCCAAAGTCAACTGTCGGCTTTATTATAAGAGAATGTAAGAGTTTGGGAACAACAGCAACTCAGCTACGAAGTGGTATGCCACGTAAACTGACAGAGAGGGGTCAGCGGATGCTGAAGCGCATAGTGCAAAGCGATTGCCGACTTTCTGCACAGTCAGTTGCTACAGAGCTCCAAACTTCATGCGACCTTCCAATTAGCCCACGTACAGTACGCAGAGCGCTTCATGGAATGGGTTTCCATGGCCGAGCAGCTGCATCTAAGCCATACATCACCAAGTCCAATGCAAAGCGTCGAATGCAGTGGTGGAAAGCACGTCGCCACTGGACTCTAGAGCTGTGGCAACGCCTTCTCTGGAGTGATGAATCACATTTTTCCATCTGGCAATCTGATGGACGAGTCTGGTTTTGAACGGTACATTTCGGACTTCATTGTGCCGAGTGTGAAATTTGGTGGAGGATCAATTATGGTATGGGGTTGTTTTTCGGGAGTTGGGATTGGCCCCTTAGTTCCAGTGAAAGGAACTTTGAATGCTCCAAGATACCAAAACGTTTTGGACAATTCCATGCTCCCAACCTTGTGGGAACAGTTTGGAGCAGGCCCCTTGCTCTTCCAACATGACTGTGCACCAGTGCGTAAAGCAAGGTCTGTAAAGTCCGGTGTGGATGAACTTGACTGGCCTGCACAGAGTCCTGACCTGAACCCCATAGAACACCTTTGGGATGAATTAGAAAAGAGACTGAGAGCCAGGCCTTCTCGACCAAGAAGTGTGACCTCACCAATGCGCTTTTGGAAGAATGGTGTAAAATTCCTATAAACACACTCCGCAACCTTGTGGACAGCCTTCCCACAAGAGTTGAAACTGTAATAGCTGCAAAAGGTGGACCGACATCATATTATGGGTTATATATATGGGTTAGGACAGTGGTTCTCAAATGGGGGTACGCGTACCCCTGGGGTTACTTGAAGGTATGCCAAGGGGTACGTGAGATTTTCTTTAAATATTCTAAAAATAGCAACAATTCAAAAATCCTTTATAAATATAAATAAAAACCTATCTTTTTTTCCAAATAGTTCAAGAAAGACCACTACAAATGAGCAATATTTTGCACTGTTATACAATTTAATAAATCAGAAACTGATAACAGTGCTGTATTTTACTTTTTTATCTCTTTTTTTCAACCAAAAATGCTTTGCTCTGATTAGGGGGTACTTGAATTAAAAAAAAAATGTCACAGCGGGTACATCACTGAAAAAAGGTTGAGAACCCCTGGGTTAGGAAAGGGATGGCACTTCAAGTTCATATGTGAGTCAAGGCAGGTGGCCAAATATTTTTGGCAATATAGTGTATATGTTGATGTTAATGCTTTAAGTAATTCAAATATGACTGTGGCCTTTGTTCTATGCACAAAATATCTCGGCGGCAGCATGCATTAATAATTACTCCCAGAGACAATTTGTCTAATCTGGTTTTATTCTCAGTAAAAGGAAAAAAAAAGCAGGATGAAAGGAAAATTCAAAACTATGACAACACAAAAATATACCAAATTTGTATGTGTTCTTAATCCCTCGGTAATAAGTATAACGCAACACAACAGAATAACATAGCTCTACACTTAAGTGTAAGTCAACCGGAAAAGGCAAAACAAAGGTTAAATAAATGATTTATTTACCATTAAGATCTTGTTTAATCAATCTACAATTAACATATAGAAATACTTATATTTTGTTCAGGAGAATTTATTATTCATTCACTGCTCATGTCATCTTAGAGAGGATAGGCAGTAACACAGGAGAAAACAAGCAATCAATTAGAATGGAACAGGTGTCATCGTCATGATTAGCTTGGAATTAAAACATTGGCAAATGTCAAGGATCGATTAAGTACCTGAAGGAGGAGGAAAGGAACGCCATGATTGCATCTAGTGATAGATATCACCTTTAAAAATATGGATAACTTAAGTTAAAAAATAAATGTAACCCACCACCAACTGCTGAGTGCAAACATCTCAGCTTGAGTACATGTCGCGGCAATGTGTGTATTTACAGAAGTATCAATATGCTGTGTGATGTGTACAATGCAGAATGTCATCAAACAAAAAATAACAACAACAAAACAGTCCACATGCGTAAACATAGGGGGAAAATGTGACAAGGAGGGAAAATGCAAAACTGGATTTATCATCGCTGTCCAATTAGAAACATGCATCATCTCATAGTTTTTTTTGTTTTTTTTAAAACACTCAAACATTGGAAGATACAGTGGAACCTTGCATATTTGGGATCCAGCATTTGTATCCCCACAGATTTGTTTTTTGGTTTAAAAAAAAAACAGTTTTTTTTTTTACAGAAGACATCTGATTCACCCTAAGTTGGCAGAACATTATAATTATGTGATAATTAAACATACATGTGGGCTGTAACAAGGTCAGTGGAAGATGGCGGGGCCCTCTATGGCTACAGAAGCACCAGCTTCAATAGTCAACTTTGTAACTGTTTCTTTAAATGTTGCTGCGAGGGGAACTTAGATTAAAAATATGACAAAAGTTCTGACTGAAATTAAATACAGTACCATCGCGAGTCGCTTTAGAGGGAGACGGCGACAGAAGGTCGGTTGTAGCGCCTGCCTGGCGATTGGGCAACAGGCTAGACCCTGACACCAATTTCATCTGCAACATCGATCATCTTTTATTATCATTAATTAGTAGACAGTATCTATACATTTTACTTTTTAAAATGTGGTAAATTAAGTGTGAGGCATATTTAAAGGGGAACATTATCACCAGACCTATGTAAGCGTCAATATATACCTTGATGTTGCAGAAAAAAGACCATATATTTTTTTAACCGATTTCCGAACTCTAAATGGGTGAATTTTGGCGAATGAAACGCCTTTCTAATATTCGCTCTCGGAGGGATGACGTCACAACGTGACGTCACATCGGGAAGCAATCCGCCATTTTCTCAAACACCGAGTCAAATCAGCTCTGTTATTTTCCGTTTTTTTCGACTGTTTTCCGTGCCTTGGAGACATCATGCCTCGTCGGTGTGTTGTCGGAGGGTGTAACAACACGAACAGGGACGGATTCAAGTTGCACCAGTGGCCCAAAGATGTGAAAGTGGCAAGAAATTGGACGTTTGTTCCGCACACTTTACCGACGAAAGCTATGCTACGACAGAGATGGCAAGAATGTGTAGATATCCTGCGACACTCAAAGCAGATGCATTTCCAATGATAAAGTCAAAGAAATCTGCCGCCAGACCCCCATTGAATCTGCCGGAGTGTGTGAGCAATTCAGGGACAAAGGACCTCGGTAGCACAGCAAGCAATGACGGCAGTTTGTTCTCGCAGACCAGCGAGCTAAACCCCCTATCGACCCTAGCTTCCCTGGCCTGCTGACATCAACTCCAAAACTGGACAGCTCAGCTTCCAGGAAAAGAGCGCGGATGAGGGTATGTCTACAGAATATATTAATTGATGAAAATTGGGCTGTCTGCACTCTCAAAGTGCATGTTGTTGCCAAATGTATTTCATATGCTGTAAACCTAGTTCATAGTTGTTAGTTTCCTTTAATGCCAAACAAACACATACCAATCGTTGGTTAGAAGGCGATCGCCGAATTCGTCCTCGCTTTCTCCCGTGTCGCTGGCTGTCGTGTCGTTTTCGTCGGTTTCGCTTGCATACGGTTCAAACCGATATGGCTCAATAGCTTCAGTTTCTTCTTCAATTTCGTTTTCGCTACCTGCCTCCACACTCCAACCATCCGTTTCAATACATGCGTAATCTGTCGAATCGCTTAAGCCGCTGAAATCCGAGTCTGAATCCGAGCTAATGTCGCTATAGCTTGCTGTTCTATGCGCCATGTTTGTTTGTATTGGCATCACTATGTGACGTCACAGGAAAATGGACGGGTGTATATAACGATGGTTAAAATCAGGCACTTTGAAGCTTTTTTTAGGGATATTGCGTGATGGGTAAAATTTTGAAAAAAAACTTCGAAAAATAAAATAAGCCACTGGGAACTGATTTTTAATGGTTTTAACCCTTCTGAAATTGTGATAATGTTCCCCTTTAAAGTCTGAATTGTGCTTCTGTCCTTTGTCACCAGGGAACAATGGCAATTGAAGGAACAGCAACAATTTTGGAGCTGAAACTAATAGGGTTTCTGCAGGAATCAACAATCTACTTTAATATGTTTTAATGCAATTTAAATCAATTTCAATTCCCACGATGTCTGACTGCAGATCGTTATCATATAGTCAAAAGCTTACAATTGTCTGTAAAGACAAAATTGTAAGCATTTGACTATCATGCTGAAAAGTTGATTGACTGTGGCCAACTTAAGCACTAACGTAATAAAGCAAGTAACCCTTTCGAACGCAATAAACATACATTTTATGTAGTTGGAACGTAAATAACTTAGTTATCCTAAATAAGTAAACAAAATTAAATTAAATGAGCTCTAAATGTTAGCAAAAATTAGCATTTCAATAAATATTGAACATAATGAAGTGCAGCTTGTTTCCCAATCGGGTGGTTTGTTTTGTTGTCTTTTTTGATGGCATTTGTAATTGTATGATTGTTTTTAATGCCTCGAGACATCGTGTTTTTTGATGTTCTAAGACATAAATTTTCGCAAAATCTATTTATTGACTTTTAACACTTTTTAAGGACCTGCGGAATCTCTGTAATAATTACAACAGCCACTTTTATTGCAAATGTTGATCCAAAATCAGAGAATGTTAACATCAAGGTAGCAGAGGGTTCGTAGCTTAAATCAAGTGAAGTGAAGTGAATTATATTTATCTAGCGCTTTTGTCTAGTGACTCAAAGCGCTTTACATTTGGGAACCCAATATCTAAGTTACATTTTTAAACCAGTGTGGGTGGCACTGGGAGCAGGTGGGTAAAGTGTCTTGCCCAAAGACACAATGGCAATGACTACGGCGGAAGAAGTGGGGATTGAACCTGGAACCCTAAGGTTGCTGGCACGGCCACTCTACCAACGGAGCAATACCGGAGCTACATTTGTGTTTAATGGATGTCCGCGGTGGTCTCTAATTATAGGGGGTTTACTGTATATTTTTAGTAGACAGCGACGATAACTTTAATGAAAAACATGTATCTCCTCATATTTTTATTTGTTTTGTGTCAGTCAAAAAATCCAATGTTGATCCGTTCTTGTTTATCCTCAGTGAATACTTCCTGGATGGAAAAAAAAAATAGAGGGCGGAAACTTCCAGATAGTGCTTCTGAATCCTGAGGTGAATAATGAACAAGTTGGTGAAGATCATCACAGGTTAAGACACTGACTCCAAGTGGTATGTTTGTGTGTCTCGCTTCTGAATCTGGATGGGTATTATCTTGAGGTAACGAGGCTAAAAAAAAACGATGGCCTCATCCTCCTCCTCTTCATCATCATTGTCATAAAGATTTTTTTTTTTTTTTTTTTTTTTTTTTAACTTGAGGTATCATCTTTGACTGGCTTCCTGGACAAATATTTGTATAAAGCTTGCACGTCCTCTCCATCCGTTCGCTCATTTGTTAGTCCACTCACACGTGCGAAGTCTAAGGAAGTGCCAAAGTCCTTCTTGCTCTCTCCGGGTCTCTCGTTTGTGGACTGGGGTATTCCAAAAGCGTGTTAGCAGCAGGGATACAATCAAGCCAACAGAAGCACAAAGAGTCTGGGACAAATGGGATTTAAAGAGAGCAGGCAGGCATCCTTGTCAATGAAACGCTGTACAAAAGGAGGAAAGAAAACATCCCTGCTCGGGTTAATGTGTCGGGATTCTCCTGAGAGGCAGGGGGCGCTCAGGAGCATTCTTCGCCGATGCGCTGGCAGGAGCGGCCCACCTTGCGGTCCAGCTTGACCATTTTGAGGACGGCCTCCTGGCGGCCACGGCCCAGGTGATCAAACAGACAGTCGTGTTGCTCCGGGAGTCGATGAAGCATACAAAAGACATAACCTGCACATGGGGGGGGGGGGTAGGTTTGGCAAGAGAGGAACAATATTTAGAACCTTCTTCAGTCACAGGGTTTCCCCTACTGTGTTGCAAAAGATTTGTGTCCGTCATGGTAACTACAGTACCTCATAAAAATGAGTTCACCCTTCACATTTCAGCGAGCATTTATATTACTATACATCTTCTTACATCTCATCCGGAAAGTATTCACAGCGCTTCACTTGTTCCACATTTTGTTATGTTACAGCCTTATTTCAAAATGCCCATCCGACCATCCATTTTCTTCCGCTTATCCTAGGTCGGGTCGCGGGGGCAGCAGCCTAAGCAGGGAAGCCCAGACTTCCCAACGTGTCCTGGGTCTTCTCCAAGGCCTCCTACCGGTCGGACGTGCCCGAAACACCTCCCTAGGGAGGCGCTCGGGTGGCATCCTGACCAGATGCCCGAACCACCTCATCTGGCTCCTCTCGATGTGGAGGAGTAGCGGCTTTACTTTGAGCTCCTCCCGGATGACAGAGCTTCTCACCCTATCTCTAAGGGAGAGCCCCGCCACCCGGCGGAGGAAACTCATTTCGGCCGCTTGTACCCGTGATCTTGTCCTTTCGGTCATGACCCAAAGCTCATGACCATAGGTGAGGATGGGAACGTAGATCGACCGGTAAATCGAGAGCTTTGCCTTCCGGCTCAGCTCCTTCTTCACCACAACGGATCGCTACAGCGCCCGCATTACTGAAGACGCCGCACCGATCCGCCTGTCGATCTCACGATCCACTCTTCCCTCACTCGTGAACAAGACTCCGAGGTACTTGAACTCCTCCACTTGGGGCAAGATCTTCTCCGCAACCCGGAGATGGCACTCCACCCTTTTCCGGGCGAGAACCATGGACTCGGACTTGGAGGTGCTGATTCCCATCCCAGTCGCTTCACACTCGGCTGCAAACCGATCCAGTGAGAGCTGAAGATCTTGGCCAGATGAAGCCATCAGGACCATATATTATATTATATTTCAAAATGGAATACATTAATTTTTGTCCTCAAAATTAGACAATGTGAAAAGGTTTTTCCCAAAAAATTGCATTAAAAAAATCAAATGTACGTGAGTATTCAGACAGACCCTTTGCTCAATACCTATCTTTGGGCAGTTTCGCCCATTCCTCGTTGCAGTACCTCCATCAGGTTGGATGGGAAATGTTGGTTTTCATCCAGGATGTCTCAGTACATTGCTGCATTCATCTTTCCCTCTATCCTGACTAGTCTCCCAGTTCCTGCCGCTAAAAACCATCCCCACAGCATGATGCTTCACTGTAAGGATGGTGTTTGCCTGGTGATGAGCGGTGCCTGGTTTGCTCCAAACATGATGCCTGACATTCACGCCAAAGAGTTCAATCTTTGTCTCATTAGAACAGATAATTTTGTTTCTCATGGTCTGACAGTCCTTCAGGTTCATTTTGGTAAACTTTTTTCTAAGAAATGGTTTCCGTCTGGCCACTCTACCATACAGGCCTGATTAGTGGTTTGCTGCAGATATGGTTGTCCTTCTGGAAGGTTATCCTCTCTCCACAGAGGAATGCTGTAACTCTGACAGAGTGACCATCGGGTTCTTGGTCACCTCCCTGACTAGACTAAGATGAATGCAGCAAAGTACAGAGACATCCTGGATGAAAACCAATGCTTCTCATTCAATCTGAAGGAGCTTGATGGTGCTGCCAAAGGGAATCCTGAATCAATTTAAGTGGACCCCGACTTAAACAAGTTGAAAAACTGATTCGGGTGTTACCATTTAGTGGTCAATTGTACGGAATATGTACTTCACTGTGCAATCTACTAATAAAAGTTTCAATCAATCAATCAATGGGCAAAGATGAATGGGTGAAACTGCCCAAAAATTAGTGGGCCAAGTTTGTGGCATTATATTTAAAAAAAACTTGAGGCTGTAATTGAAAAGTATTGAGCAAAATCAGTGAATACTTATATACATGTGATTCTACATTTTTTATACATTTTCAAAACGTTTTTTTTAATTTTGAGGACAAAAAATTATCTATTCCATTTTGGAATAAGGCTGTAACATAACAAAATGTGGAAAAAGTGAAGAGCTGTGAATACTTTCCAGATGCATTGTAACTGACACCACTATATAAATGACACTTGAGTATACATTAGAGTAGGGATGTCCCCATCAATATTTTCTCAGATACTAATTAGATTTGTTTGGTCTCAGCTTCGAAGCGATTTTGAGTCCCGATCTGATACTTTGACAATAAATTATAGAACTAAAAATGTTTTGTAGCGACTAACTAAAGTAAACACAAACATTTTTATAAAGCTCATCTTATTTAATGTATAATATGCTAATAATAGAATGTTTTACTTCAACCAAGTATTTAAAACGGTTGCTAAGCCATTTCTAGGACTTTTGTTTGAACTTTATCTGTTGACAAATGTAATGGTCAGAGGGAGTTTTCAGAAAAAAGTTCTAAAGTTTGTGATAATGGCAACATGGAAAAAAAAATATTTTTTTTTAAATGCTAAATCTGTACTTGATTATTTTGGCGATTCTTATTCGCACAAGGACACTGGAAAACCATCAGGATACAGTACAAAACATTGAGGAACTTATGACATTGATGCGACAATGTTAACCAATAATTTAAGATCTGTAATAAGGGATTATTGCATTTACCACAATTGTGTCATTTGTTCATTTTCAAATGAAAATAATTAAAAAATATTGAAAAATAGTATGTGTCTAATTTTAGTAAAGGTATTCAAGCCAAAACTTTTGTTGAAAAATAATTATTTCTGTTACTTGGCTATAAGAATTTTCTGAACAAATTTACAAACCCCGTTTCCGTATGAGTTGGGAAATTGTGTTAGATGTAAATATAAACGGAATACAATGATTTGCAAATCATTTTCAACCCATATTCAGTTTAATATGCTACAAAGACAACATATTTGATGTTCAAACTGATAAGTGAAGTGAAGTGAATTACATTTATATAGCGCTTTTTCTCAAGTGACTCAAAGCGCTTTACATTGTGAAACCCAATATCTAAGTTACATTTAAACCAGTGTGGGTGGCACTGGGAGCAGGTGGGTAAAGTGTCTTGCCCAAGGACACAACGGCAGTGACTAGGATGGCGGAAGCAGGGATCGAACCTGCAACCCTCAAGTTGCTGGCATGGCCGTTCTACCAACCGAGCTATACCGAGCTATAAACATTTTTTTTTTTGCAAATAATCATTAACTTTTTTGATGCCAGCAACACGTGACAAAGAATTTGGGAAAGGTGGCAATAAATACTGATAAAGTTGAGGAATGCTCATCAAACACTTATTTGGAACATCCCACAGGTGAACAGGCAAATTGGGAACAGGTGGGTGCCACGATTGGGTATAAAAGTAGATTCCATGAAATGCTCAGTCATTCACAAACAAGGATGAGGCGAGGGTCACCACTTTGTCAACAAATACGTGAGCAAATTGTTGAACAGTTTAAGAAAAACCTTTCTCAACCAGCTATTGCAAGGAATTTAGGGATTTCACCATCTACGGTCCGTAATATCATCAAAGGGTTCAGAGAATCTGGAGAAATCACTGCACGTAAGCAGCTAAGCCTGTGACCTTCGATCCCTCAGGCTGTACTGCATCAAGAAGCGACATCAGTGTGTAAAGGATATCACCACATGGGCTCAGGAACACTTCAGAAACCCACTGTCAGTAACTACAGTTGGTCGCTACATCTGTAAGTGCAAGATAAAACTCTCCTATGCAAGGCAAAAACAGTTTATCAACAACACCCAGAAACGCCGTCGGCTTCGCTGTGCCTGAGCTCATCTAAGATGGTCTGATACAAAGTGGAAAAGTGTTCTGTGGTCTGACGAGTCCACATTTCAAATTGTTCTTGGAAACTGCGGACGTCGTGTCCTCTGGACCAAAGAGGAAAAGAACCATCCGGATTGTTATAGGCGCAAAGTTGAAAAGCCAGCATCTGTAAATGGTAAATGGTAAATGGGTTGTACTTGTACAGCGCTTTTCTACCTTTTTAAGGAACTCAAAGCGCTTTGACACTATTTCCACATTCACCCATTCACACACACACACATTCACACACTGATGGCGGGAGCTGCCATGCACGGCGCTAACCAGGCCCATCAGGAGCAAGGGTGAAGTGTCTTGCTCAAGGACACAACGGACGTGATTAGGATGGTAGAAGGTGGGGATTGAACCAGGAACCCTCAGATTGCTGGCACGGCCACTCTCCCAACTTCGCCACACCGTCCCCGTCACTGTCTGTGATGGTATGGGGGTGTATTAGTGCCCAAGACATGGGTAACTTACACATCTGTGAAGGTGCCATTAATGCTGAAAGATACATACAGGGTTTGGAGCAATATATGTTGCCATCCAAGCAATGTTACCATGGACGCCCCTGCTTATTTCAGCAAGACAATGCCAAGCCACGTGTTACATCAACGTGGCTTCATAGTAAAAGAGTGCGGTGCGGGTACTAGACTGGCCTGCCTGTAGTCCAGACCTGTCTCCCATTGAAAATGTGTGGCGCAATATGAAGCCTAAAATACCACAAAGGAGACCCCCGGACTGTTGAACAACTTAAGCTGTACATCAAGCAAGAATGGGAAATAATTCCACCTGAGAAGCTTAAAAAATGTGTCTCCTCAGTTCCCAAACGTTTACTGAGTGTTGTTAAAAGGAAAGGCCATGTAACACAGTGGTGAACATGCCCTTTCCCAACTACTTTGGCACGTGTTGCAGCCATGAAATTCTAAGTTAATTATTATTTGCAAAAAAAAATAAAGTTTATGTTTTGAACATCAAATATGTTGTCTTTGTAGTGCATTCAATTGAATATGGGTTGAAAAGGATTTGCAAATCATTGTATTCCGTTTATATTTACTTCTAACACAATTTCCCAACTCATATGAAGACGGGGTTTGTAAATACATTAAATTCCACTTCCTGTAAATTTCAATTTGATTCCAATTCTTAAAATGAATACAATTGACATTTCAAATTCTTAGTGTTGCACTAGCCTGGTATTACCAGGGGCTGCCATGGACTATGTTTTATCACCACACCTTATTTCACAACGTGAAGCACCCAGCAGAACCGTCAGTAAAGTCATTAGCTCAATGATCAGAAATCACCGTAATTGCATCTTTTCCAAGGAAACATGAGACTATTAGGGATGGATGCCCTATGCAAAATAAAAGTGCCTTGTGCCAAAAAAAAATAAATAGCAAGTCAATTTCCAATTTAAGAATGACTCGGGGGTGTTTAAGCTGATGGTCTTTAAAGCAGTGAAAAGTCGGGTGACTTTTTAAGTACTTTAATTTGTATGCAAGCAGTTGATTAGCTAGCACAGTATTGGTTTAAAGTGCATTAGTATTCCTGGTAATT